>NW_020664597.1:703675-728493 GCF_002925995.2 Terrapene triunguis | reverse complement strand
CCCTCCTGGGACCCCTGCTCCTAACTGCCCTCCAGAACCCCACCCCCTACCTAAGCCTCCCTGTTCCTTATCCCCTAACTGCCCCTTCCTAAGACCCCCCCCAACTGCCCCCCAGGACCCTACCCCCTACCTGTACCCTGACTGCCCAAAACTTTCTCCACTCCCCCCAAGAAGCCCCTCCCGGAACTCCCGACCCCCCCCGTTTCTTGACTGCCCCCTCCAGAACCTCCCTGCCCCTTCTCCTGCCCCCCTTACCCTGCTGCTCAGAACAGGGTGTTGGGCTCTGTGGGAGCCGGACACGTGGCTGCGCTCCCCAGCACAACACACAACCCGGTCCCTGGCCCTACACAGTGCTGCTGGAGCGGGGCGCGGGGCTGCCGGGGAGGAGGAGCTGCCGGCTCAGATTGCAGGGAGGGAGGGAGGGGGGAGGAGCTCCTCTACAGCTGCTCCGGAGTCCAGCCCGGGACTTTCCTGCAGCCCTCCCAGCCGCTCGCTCTGCTCTGCCGGGGGAGGGGGGAAATCCCGGACATTTTGAGTGATTTACAAATTCCCCCCGGACGCTATTTTTAGCACAAAAAGGAGGACATGTCCGGGTAAATCCGGACGAATGGTAACCCTACCTAATCCTTTCCCCTGGTATTGTCTTTGTTAGTTCCAGCAGACATCTCAGGTGGTAAGCAGGGGTTTTCTCATGACTGGCCCCCCTTGTCCTGCTCCATCCCCTTTTATAGCTTTGGCACAAGGCAGGAATCTTTTGTATGTGCTTGTCCCTACCCCCGCCTCATCAATGGAAAAGTACAAGGATTAAGATGGATTCCAGTATCATGTGACATGGTCACATGTCACTGTAAGACCCCTAGACTTCATTCTTCCTAGGTTGGCCCACATGTACACAGGAAAGCTTGTAGGTAAATAAACCATTTACAACCAATTGTCCTAGTCAATGGGAGCCATCAAGATTCTAAACCACCATTAATGGCCCACATTTTGCATAATTACAATAGGACCTCAGAGTTATACTTTATATTTCTAGCTTCAGATACAAGAATGATACATTCATACACATAGGGGGAATATATTCAGTAGGTTATAACCTTTGTTATGATACCTTACATGAGACCTTTTGCATAAAGCATATTCCAGTTATATCATATTTCCCCTCATAAGCATATTTCCATAAAACATATGGAGTGCAATGTCACAGGCACCATCTTTGTACAGCACAACGGGGTCCTGGTCTATAACTAGGGCTTTCTAAGCACTATGGTAAAACAAATAATAGCTGCCCAATTTGAACCCATTACTCTTCAGCCCAGGGTGCCCCACTTTCTCTGGGGTATATCATGTCTAGTTTATTCCCCTTTCATAAACTAAGTTACATGACCGTTTAAAAACATGACAAATCAACTCCAAATAAACACTGTATGGACCTGCATTACGGTGAATGTATGTACATTAAAACTGTCAGAGCCAGTTTTCCCCCTTTCTCTTATAGGATCACAGAGTGTCTTTTTTCCCTTCACACCTCCTAGCTCTGGGACTTACATAAGGGATATGGGGAGTGGGATTGGGGGAGGGGGCAACCTTAATACCACATTCGTTTGTTTTCCAACATTGCAGTTGGGGCATTTAACACTCCCAGTTAGGAAGGGTGCATTGATCATCAAGCCACAATTGTAACTGTATATTAAATATGTTTGTCTGGTGACTTTCACTTACAGCTAACGTGTAGCGTGGAGCTGAGCCTATCATGCACATTTACTGCCAAGATCAGTTCAAGAAAGTTTCAGTTACCCCCGAACAATATTCTCAGTCAGTCGCTGTTATACCTTTTAATCATCGCCTATGTGTGTTCTCATCCCCACGTAGAAATGGGGATCAGAGAGTTTTTGGTATAGCTAGATCCCAAAGAGAAAAATAATTGTCCCTTGTAATGCAGGAACATGTTCAGTGACAATCCTCACTGTTACAAGTTTTTTTTCTGACATTATAGCCAAGTTTCAACCATCCCCCCTTCCCTTCCCTCCCCTCCCACCCCTGCAATGCTTTACCTCTCCCCTTCTAGCTCTGCTCACCGGACATACTGTATCTCCTACAGCTGCAAATCCTTCCGACTTCTACAACAGCCTTCCAGGCTGCTGCTGCTGCTTTACCCGGAGGGTTGGGAGCTCATCTGCTTTCTTCAGCTTACAAAACAGTCTCAGATGCTGGAGTGGCAAAGGGACGAGAGCAAAGCAAAGAACAAGTTCAGTCCCCTTCTGTGTGTGCGGGCGTGCGTCCAAATGGGTCAGTAAGTCACCATTAAGGGAAGAACAACCTCTGAGAGTTTTACAGGAACTGAGTTTGTGGAGATCAGCTTGTCAAAGAGCAGTGAGAGGAACACGTGAAAAAAATCAAAGTGAAACTAAAATCCCTAGTGCACAGGAGAGGCTAAGACAAGAAGCTCAGCTACAAGTACTGCCATAGTGCAACTACACTTGAATCAGGAGAGCCAGTTACAACTCTGCTGTGGACATGTTTGATTACAGTGTTTGCAATGTGCAACATAAACAGGACATAATTGTTTTTTCTATACAGACTGTAAACACTTTGGAGCAGGGATTGCTTTTTCTGTGCTGTATGTTTTCCAGCACAATGGGGTCCTGATCTTGGTCAGGGCCCCTGAGACGCACTGTAATACAAACGATAATACGGAACAAAATTGTGTATCTGTAATTCTGCACCTGTGGAATTTACTATGGGGACTACTATTTGCTGCAGAATATCGGCATTCATTCTTAAACCAAAAAAAGAGCATAAATGTAGAGTAATTTACACATTCTGACTCCTGAGTGCTACATTGGTTTTGACAGAGTGCTACTTAAGTAGATGGTCATATGCCCAGTAACTTTGAATTACAAGATTACAACCTTGATCATAGAATGGTAGAACTGGAAGGGACTTTGAGAGGTTTCCCAAGGATTTAAAAGTACTCCTGGCCTACATGGAAATTATGAGATTCTCCCAGGCAGTCTTTCATAGAATCACAGAAGTGCAGGATTGGAAGGGACCTCAAGAGGTCATCTAGTCCTGTCACCTGCACTCAAGGCAGAACTACATAATAACTAGACTATGGGTAGGCAACCTTTGGCACCCAGCCCATCAGGGTAAGCCGCTGGCAGGCCAGGATGGTTTGTTTACCTCGAGTGTCCACAGGCACAGAGCCCCGCAGCTCCCACAGGCCACGGTTCGGTTCCCAGCCAATGGGGACTGTGGGAAGCGGCACGGGCCGAGGGTTGTGCTGGCCACCACTTCCTGCAGCTCCCATTGGCTGGGAATGGCGAACTGCGGCCAGTGGGAGCTGCGGAGCTCTGTGCCTGTGGATAATCCAGGTAAACAAACTGTCCCGGCCCGCCAGCAGCTTACCCTGACGGGCCGGATGCCAAAGGTTGCAGACCCTGAACTAGACCTTCCCGGACTCTAATGACAGAGGTTCCACAACCTCCCTAGGTGATTTGGTCCAGCACTTAACCACCCTGACAGTTGGGAAGTTTTTTCTAATGTCCAACCTAAACCTCCCTTGCTGCAATTTAAGCCCATTGCTTCTTGACCTATTGTGACGTTATGAGTGTGATATAATATCTCATTGAAAGATGACAGGGCCAGAAAGAGTTAATTAACTCACCGACTGACCTGACCCATGGATGAACTTTAGAGACGGGTTAGGAAGATAGGTAAATGAATAGAGCTGTGAAATGCAAGTCTGCATTGTTAGAGATCTCAAGGGTAGATGTTTGCTCAGGTCTTGTGATGTAAGCAAACAAGTCTTGTCTATTGCTATAACTTTAGTTCAAAGATCAAAAAAGGAATATTAACATTTATGATGATACTTGAGTGAAATAGTATTATTGTCTCTATGTCTCTTTGAAGGTTGTGGTAACTTGTATCTGAACTGTTTAATGGATAAATTACCCTGTGCTAATTGCTAGGATGTTTGGAAGGAGAGGTAAGCCTATTGTTTTCTCAGGCCGAAAGGCTGCTGGAAATGTATAAGAACCCTGGGACACGATCCTTCTGCATCTCAGATCTGCTTTGGGTTTCAAGGGGTGGGGAACCTTAAGCCAAAAGGACTGGGATCCCCAGTCATTGACTGGAGCCACGCTGAATATGGACATTGGACTCTAACCTCTAGACTATTTCTAAAAGGACTTTTGTCAACTACAAGCTCACCTCTGCTATGTATCTGAACCTCAAGAATTGAATTCAAGTCTGTCTGTATATTGATCTTTTAATCAACACACTCTCTTTTCTTTTTTAATAAATTTTATCTTAGTTAATAAGAATTGACTATAGCATGTATTCTGGGTAAGATCTAAGGTATAATTGAACCTGGGTATGTGTCTGGTCCTTTGGGATTGGAAGAACCTTTTCTTTTATATGATGAAGTAAGATTTTCAGTAATCATTATCATATCTGACAGGTGTGTCTGGACGAAGGCCTAAGGCTGGGTACTTCAAGGGAACTGCGTTGTTTGGACTTCTGAGTAACCAGTGAGGTCCTATAGAAGCTGTTTTGTGCTGGTTTGGTAAATCTAAGTATTAAAATATCCACCAGCGTTTGGGGTTTGTCTGCCCCGTTTTGTTTGCAGTTCACCCTAATTGAGTGACCTCAGCTGGCTCCCATGGGCAGCACCATCATCCCTATCCTCAGAGATTAACAAGAACAATGTTTCACCCTCCTCCTTGTATTAACCTTTTAGGTACTTGAAAACTGTTATCATATCCCCTCTCAGTCGTCTCCTCTCCAGACTAAATAAACACAATGTTTTCAATCTTCCCTCATAGGTCATGTTTTCTAGACCTTTAGTCATTTTTGTTGCTCTCCTCTAGGTGTTCTCCAATTTGTCCACATCTATCCTTAAATGTGGCATCCAGAACTGGAACAATACTCAAGTAGAGCAAAATAATTACTTCTTGTGTCTTCCTTACAACACTCCTGCTAATACATACCAGAATGATGTTTGCTTTTATTTTTGCAACAATGTTGACTCATATTTAGCTTATGATCCACTATGACCACCATATCCCTTTTTGCAGTACTCCTTCCTAGGCAGTCATTTCCCATTTTGTATGTGTGCAACAGATTGTTCCTTCATAAGTGAAGTAAGTTGCATTTGTCCTTATTGAATTTCATCCTATTTACTTTCGACCATTTCTTCAGTTTGTCCAGATCATTTTGAATTTTAATCCTAGTCTCCAAAGCACTTTCAACCCCTCCAGCTTGGTATCATCTGCAAACTTTATAAGAGTACTCTCTATGCCATTATCTAAATCGTTGATGAAGATATTGAACAGAACCAGACCCGGAACTGATCTCTGCAGGACCCCACTCGTTATGCCCTTCCAGCCTGACTGGGAGCCACTGATAATTACCCTCTGGGAACGGTTTTCCAACCAGTTATGCACCCACTTTCTAATAGCTCCATCTAGGTTGCAGTTGCCTACATTGTTTATGAAAAGGTCATGGGAGACAGTATCAAAAGTCTTACTAAAGTCAAGATATACTACATCTTCTGCTTTCCCGCCATCCACAAGGCTTGTTACCCTTGCAAAGAAAGCCATCAAGTTGGTTTGGCATGATTTGTTATCGACAAATCCATGCTGACTGTTATTTATCTAGATGTTTGCAAATTAATTGCTTAATTATTTGCTCCAATATCTTTCTGGGTATTGAAGTTAAGCTGACTGCTCTGTAATTCCCCAGGTTATCCTTATTTCCTTTATTATTATATGGGTTTTTTCATACAATATAAATATTGGTGGAAGTTAAAACTGTTCAAAACTAACTATTCTGTCTGTCAAATAGAACTGTAATTGCAACAGAAAATTCCTGCGTGACTGGCAAAATAAACCAAAGAGAGATCCAGAAATATCGTCCATAGGTCTCTGAACTTTTGAAAAGGAATACAGACAAATACACCTGACCGTTACTGGTATAAGTTTATGGAAATTATGGACTACAAATGCCCAAGCCAAAGCTCAAACCAGAGTTGGAACTGGAGTACTTGCAGTTAGGGAAGGCCAGAGCAGGCTTGTGTCCTAAGCCTGGAGCAAGGCTGAGAAAGGTCCAGAATGAGGTGAGGTAACAGGAACAAGGCAGAGTCTGGCTCAGCAGCAGATCAGGGTTCTACCTGGTTGTACAGACAGCATCCTGGAACATCCTCTATGCTTAAATAGTGTGTCTGGACCCATCAGAGGCCCTGAGGGTACTGCCAGTTGGGACTGCAATGGGTGGCACTTTCTGTGGGGCCTCGTCTCCTACGGTTTACAGTGCACTAAATCATAGAAACATAGAATATCAGGGTTGGAAGGGACCTCAGGAGGTCATCTAGTCCAACCCCCTGCTCAAAGCAGGACCAACCCCA
Source organism: Terrapene triunguis (assembly GCF_002925995.2). Lineage (NCBI taxonomy): Eukaryota > Metazoa > Chordata > Testudines > Emydidae > Terrapene > Terrapene triunguis. Next base: position 722,090 of record NW_020664597.1, on the reverse strand, counting down.
ACTAAATCATCCCAGCCAGGGCTTTGTCAAGCTGGGCCTTAAAAACCTCTAAGGAAGGAGACTCCACCGCCTCCCTAGGTAACCCATTCCAGTGCTTCACCACCCTCCTAGTGAAAAAGTTTTTCCTAATATCCAACCTAAACCTCCCCCACTGCAACTTGAGACCATTACTCCTTGTTCTGTCATCTGCCACCACTGAGAACATCCGAGCGCCATCCTCTTTGGAACCCCCTTTCAGGTAGTTGAAAGCAGCTATCAAATCCCTCTGTATCCTATCCCTACCCTCCAGCATATCTACCACTCCTCCCAGTTTAGTGTCATCTGCAAACTTGCTGAGAGTGCAGTCCACGCCATCCTCCAGATCATTGATAAAGATATTGAACAAAACCGGCCTCAGGACCGAACCTTGGGGCACTCCACTTGATACCAGCTGCCAACTAGACATGGAGCCATCAATCACTACCTGTTGAGCCTGATGATCTAGCCAGCTTTCTATCCACCTTATAGTCCATTCATCCAGCCCATACTTCTTTAGCTTGCTGGCAAGAATACTGTGGGAGATCGTATCAAAAGCTTTGCTAAAGTCAAGGAATAACACGTCCACTGCTTTCCCCTAATCCACAGAGCCAGTTCTCTCATCATAGAAGGCAATTAGGTTAGTCAGGCATGACTTGCTCTTGGTGAATCCATGCTGACTGTTCCTGATCACTTTTCTCTCCTCAAAGTACTTCAAACTTGATTCCTTGAGGACCTGTCCATACTCTGCTTCTCTCCTTTCTTTTTTTTTTGTCAGGATCCTGAACTCGACCATCTCATGGTCACTGCCTCCCAGGTTCCCAACCACTTTTGCTTCACCTAATAATTCTTCCCGGTTTGTGAGCAGCAGATCAAGAAGAGCTCTGCCCCTAGTTGGTTCCTCCAGCACTTGCACCAGGAAATTGTCCCCTACACTTTCCAAAAACTTCCTTGATTGTCTGTGCACTGCTGTATTGTTCTCCCAGCAGATATCGGGGTGATTGAAGTCCCCCATGAGAACCAGGCTCTGTGATCTAGTAACTTCTGTTAGTTGCCGGAAGAAAGCCTTGCCCACCTCATCCCCCTGGTCTGGTGGTCTATAGCAGACTCCCACTCAGGGCCAGTGCAAGGATGTTTCGCGCCCTAGGCAAAACTTCCACCTTCTGCCCTCCCCCCCCCCCTCGCCCCGCGGCCCCCCCCCGCCCCCCGGCGGCCCCCCCCGCGGCAGCTCCCCCCCCCCCGGCCCGCTGTTTGGCACCGCAAGCCTGGGAGGGAGAGAAGCAGAGCAGGGCGGCGTGCTTAGGGGCGGAGCAGAGGTGAGCTGGGGAGCGGTTCCCCTGTGTGCCGTCACCCCCTTACTTGCTGCAGGCGCCCTCCCCAAGCCCCCCTGCCCCAGCTCACCTCCACTCCACCGCCACCCCGGAGTGCACTTTTGTCTGCCCCCAACCGCTTGGCGCCCTAGGCAGCCGCCTAGTTTGCCTAGTGGTTGCACCGGCCCCGCTCCCACCACGACATCATCCTTGTTGCTCACACTTCTAAACTTAATCCAGAGACTCTCAGGTTTTTCTGCAGTTTCATACTGGAGCTCTGAGCAGTCATACTGCTCTTTTACATACAACACAACTCCCCCCCACTTTTCTGCCCTGCCTGTCCTTCCTGAACAGTTTATATCCATCCATGATAGTTATGTGAGTTATCCCACCAAGTCTCTGTTATTCCAGTCACACCATAATCCCTTGACTGTGCCAGGACTTCCAGTTCTCCCTGCTTGTTTCCCAGGCTTCTTGCATTTGTGTATAGGCACTTAAGATAACTCGCTGATTGTCCTGCTTTCTCAGTATGAGGCAGGAGTCCTCCCCTCTTGTGCTCTCCTGTTCGTGCTTCCTCCTGGTATCCCATTTCCCCACTTACTTCAGGGCTCTGGTCTCCTTCCCCCATGAACCTAGTTTAAAGCCCTCCTCACTACGTTAGCCAGCCTGCTTGCGAAGATGCTCTTCCCTCTCTTCGTTAGGTGGAGCCCATCTCTGCCTAGCACTCCTCCTTCTTGGAACACCATCCCATGGTTGAAGAATCCAAAGACTTCTCTCTGACACCACCTGTGTAGCCATTCGTTGACTTCCACGATTCGCCGGTCTCTACCCAGGCCTTTTCCTTCCACAGGGAGGATGGACGAGAGCACCACTTGTGCCTCAAACTCCTTTATCCTTCTTCCCAGAGCCACGTAGTCTGCAGTGATCCGCTCAAGGTCATTCTTGGCAGTATCATTGGTGCCCACGTGGAGAAGCAGGAAGGGGTAGCGATCCGAGGGCTTGATGAGTCTCGGCAGCCTCTCCATCACATCATGAATCCTAGCTCCTGGCAAGCAGCAGACCTCTCTGTTTTCCTGGTTGGGACAGCAGATAGATGACTCAGTCCCCCTGAGGAGGGAGTCCCCGACCACCACCACCCACCTCCTTCTCTTGGGAGTGGTGGTCGTGGAACCCCCATCCCTAGGACAGTTCATCTCATGCCTTCCAATTGGTGGAGTCTCCTTCTGATCCCTTCCCTCACATGTATCATCTAGTCCACTCTCCACATTAGGACCTGCGGAGAGAAAATGAAAATAGTTGCTCACCTGTATCTGCATTGCTGGTACATTGGTCGTAGCTCTGCTGTGGTGGCCTGGAAGCACTGGAGACAGGGGTTCTGGTCTCACTCATCCTTCCAGCTTATCTCAATTTGACCCTTAACCAAAAGACCCTTTTACCAAGAGAGGGAAACCAATAGGATTTGGGATACAGGCTAAATTAGTGACTGATAAAAGCACCCGCTCTAGAAGTGATAAACAAACACAACTAAATGTATGAAAAAACCTAAAATGTAAAAAGAGAGGGGAAGATGTTTTAAAATATGTGCAAATAGATCTGTTACGGAAAAATGAATGTAAAAAGGTCTGTTTGAATTTAAATGTTAATAATATCACCCCAATATGTTTAATTGGAGGAGGACTTGACCAAGTCTTCCAACTCCCCAAGACCCTCCTGATCTAGAGAAGGAAGCCAATGGGATTTGGTATGTGACCCCATGCCCCTAGACCCATGTAGCATAACCTCTAGCAATTATAAAGAACTGCAGCCAAAATAATGAAAAGCTAAAATGTAAAAAAAGAGAGACGGGTTTTAAAATACTCGCAAAGAGCTTTGTTAAGGCAAAGGGAACGTTCGTAGGTGTGCATGTGAGCTCACACACGCCAGCGTGTTTTTCCAAGTGATGAATTGGAGAGAAAATGGCAAAAAAGACCAGAGTATTTATGATACTTTATAATAATCTGTGGTATAAATTCTATATGTTTAAAGACAGTTGTTTTTAGAGGGTGAATATTAACCTTTTTACTAAAAGATACATGGAATTTTTCATAACCTTCTGTAAGTATTAAAGAGAGAGAAAATACAAAAGTTACGGCTTAAGGAATAACTAGGACATTATAAGTTGTGCCTTCCAGTGTAGCCATAGAGCTAGCTTCGCTTTTTATTATATTCAGCAGTAACACGAGGAAACTACAGGCCTGTGTCCTGTAAGGCCTCAGTATAAACAACTTAGCATAAGAATAGCCAAGTATATTAGGCCTGTGACCACTGGCTTAGATAAATGGCCTGACAGGGACCCTTAGAATTTGGGGAACTAGGACTAGCTTGTTCAATAACAGGTATTGGAAACTAATGGTACCAGGCAACTGCAGGAACATGGAAGGGATAGTGGACTGGGATATTTTAGCATAGAATCATTGGCAGATTGCTTAACCAATAGGTGACGTATCTGATAATGAGTTAAATGGCATTAATACGTTAACCTATAGGATAAATGCACCCCCAATATTGTGAGGGTGAAGAAGTGGATTTGGACATGGAAGGCTGGACATTAGAATAAGTGTTCATGATGGGGCTCAGGCCCTATAACAAGGCAAACCACCACACGGAGGGAATTAACTTTCCATCTTTTGATCCTTCAGCTCTATTATTATCTTCCATCAATCGTGGGCATTGAGGAACCTGGACCATCAGACTCATTCGGCATGCTGGAGGCAGGACTTGTCCTTTGTCTCTCACCACCACGTCCCCAAGGAAGGGTGTGAGCATGCAAGTCTAAGAGCACACGTAAAGAATGACCCCACAGTTAGCCCCAATACTGTCTATTCCTAGCTGTTTATGTGGTTTGCAGCTGTTCTGTCTTTATTACTGGTTCTAATAAAAACCACCAAGGCTTTGCTTTGCCCTCCGTGTGAGTGTCCTTGCCAAGCACCTTGCCAAGATAGTAAACTCATTGGTTTTAGTTCTGTGTTTCCTGGTTCTGGAACAAGAACCTTGTGACCCTCAGCTCATTAATCAGGCAATCAGTACGAGTATTATCAAGCATTAAAAGGGATCAGGCAACACAAGCAGGTATTTATATTGTTTTCGCAAGAGTTCTGTCAATTTATTTTAAATCAGTTCATTCCATTTGTCCCCAAATAGTTCAACTGTTAATCTAATATAGATAATAAATAATTCCATTTCTCTTCATTGTATCCTGGTAGAGGGTATATATATTTCCAACCAAAGGGATAAAATATAGTTAGTAGGTTGTAACGATGTGACAACTCACCGCTGCAGCGCCTCCTGCTGGTCATCCTGGAACTAGCTCTTTTTCTAGCACGGAGCGCCCTCTGCAGGCCGGTGGCTCATCTGCTTCAGGCCCCATATCCCTCCCGGACCCCGATGCCCTTTGCCCTGGGGTTCTGCCCACCGCAGTATCCTCATGCCCTGGGTCTCCCGTCCCAGGGGAATCCCCAACCCTCTAATCCCACCTCGCCTCAGTGGCTACTGCCAGTCACCATCTAGCCCCCGCTCACTGGGGCAGACTGCGGTCTGTAATGGCCACTCATCATTGGCAAAGAGGTAGGACCAGCTGCCTCCACCTAACCCCGGGCTGCACCTCTGCAACCCCAGTACCTGTGTAGGCCTTCGCCAAGGCCTGCAGCCTGGGGGTTTACCAGGCTGGAGCTCCCCAGCTCCTCTTGCCATTCCCGAGCCCTGCTCTGTTGCCTGCACCCTAAGCTCCCAGGCAGCCCGGTCCTTCTCCCTCTAAAGCTGGAGGGAAACTCCTCCAGCTTCTAGCCCACAGCCCTCTTTTAGGGCCAGCTGTGGCCTGATTGGGGCGTGGCTCCAGCTGTGGCTGCTTCCCCAATCAGCCTTTCCCAGCCACAGCCCTCTCCAGGGCTGCTTTTAACCCGTTTACCCAGGAGTGGGGCAGCCGCCCCACTGCACTTTCCTTGTACAATATCCACCAAAATAACAGTAATAACAAGACAAACAACACAAAACACACAACACCATTTTTGTTGCGACAGTAGACCTATGGTGTTTTGGGTTGTATTTCCACTGGCGCCAGCTTGCTCATAGAGTGTCTGAAAAACAAAATAAACATTTCCCAGCCCCTTGGTGGGGGCAGATTATTGTTTAAAAATTCCCTTTCCTTTTACAGATTTTTTTGCAGACTGCAGGAAAAACACAAGAATTACCTCCATACTTTCCTCGTTTTGTTCTATAGGCAGGCTAGGGTTTTACCCTTAAAGGGAAAGGATGAATTATCCCACTGTTCATTTATGAAATTCGTGAGGTGGTGTACCTCAGTTTCCCCTTTTGTACAACAGACAAGGTTTGCAATAGTTTCTCTGCTGTACCAAACTTTAAATTTATTCTCAGGTAATAGCTGAGAGGCAGTATTACCATGAGACCTTTGACATGAAATTTGCTTTTAAATACCGTTTTAAGCATGCTTAAATTTCCCCCCAAAATCCTACACATTATACATTGTTATGAGATTACTCACTAGCATTTATTCCAAGGTTTAACATTGTGACAGTCAGATTACTCAAAGCCACCTCAAGGCTCAGTGTTTTTGACATTGCTCCTTTGTACATTTTACTCCTGCCTTTTCATTAGAGTTACACTGTCTTAACTTTTTGTCCCCCTCCTGCAGTTTTTATCTGCTATTTATTACCCAAAAAGGATCCAGAATCTTTTTCCATTCTCCCTGTGCTGTGCCTCAGCCAGGGCCACATTTTTTAATTCATATTTTAAAAGATATTATTGTGACGGGTTGGATCACAGAAACCCCCTTGGGAGCTGCCACCCGATGTGCAAAGACTACCCCTGCCAGCTCAGGACTCCAGCACCCTGTCTTGCTGAGCCAGGCACTCCCATCTGCTCCACCACAGACCCAGGGTCTGAATTACTTGCCCCAAAGCTGCAGGCTTCACTGAAAGCGGCTAATAGAAGTGTGCTTGTCTTTAACACTCAGATGCCCAACTCCCAATGGGGGCTAAACCCAAATAAATCCATTTTACTCTGTATAAAGCTTATGCAGGGCAAACTCATAAATTGTTCGCCCTCTATAACACTGATAGAGAGATATGCACAGTTGTTTGCTCCACCAGGTATTAATATGTAAGGGGACTTGTTACCCCTAACTAACATTCAGTGGGGGTGTTTTGGTTGGCTAGCTCCCAGCACTAAAAGAATGGGGAGAGGTCCATGCTCCAAGTCAGCCTCAGCCTCTGAGCCTGATTGACAGGGCGGGCAGGCTAATCAGGGAGTCAGGAGGCCAGGAGGATCCCGTCCTCCATGTGAGCTGGATTTGACTGGGTCAGAAAGAGTGGGGCTGAGCTAAGGAGAAAGCAGGGGCCCAAGCTGAGCTGAGCGCAGGGCTGCAACCACAGAGCCAGAGACAGCCCAGGGAGAGCAGGTCCTGTGCTGGGAGCAGAGCTGCAGACACAGAGCCTGGTGTGGTGAGCAACTGGGGCCAGCCAAGGGGGGACCTTGGGCAAAGGGCCTAAAGCAGAAAGACACCCTCAGCCAAGGGTCCTTGCAGGCGAGACTGGGAGGGGGATCTTAACCCGATGGGGGCTGACACTGGGAAGAAGGGTCCCATCACCCAAAGTCCGGAGGTGTGTGGCTACCACCGTTGCAAGTGTCCAACCCGCAGCATCCCTACAGCACAGCCAGGGCCTGAGAAGGAGGCCTGGGACCTACAAGGAACAGACTGTGAAGTGCCCTGATGTCCAGAGACACTGTTTGTGATGTTCCCAGCCACAGAGCGGGGTGATGTGTTTTCCTTTAACCTTTCCCATTTTTCCTTATTCTTTTTTTAAAATTAATTGTTAATTAAACAACTTGTATTTGCTTTAAATTGTATGAAATGATCAGTGGGTCAGGGAGGTGCCCAGTGCAGAGAGGGTACCCCGGTGTCGGGACACCCTAGCCCCTGTCCTAGGTGACCACAGCAGGGTCAAGGGTTGAGCCCCCCAGGAATCCTGGGCCCAGCCTTGTCGGGGATACAAGGACTCTGCTAGACAGGAGAGTGCAAGGGGTGTCCTCGAGGGCAGGGAGGCCTCTGGGTAAAGGAAGTGGGAGTGAGGACTCAGATCCTTTCGCTAGCCCATTTTACTGGGGTAGTGCAGAAGCCAGGAAAGTTCCCCACAATAGCGGGATCATTCCCGCGCTTACAAATACATACTCTGAGTTAATTAATAAGTAAAATGTGATTTTATTAAATACAGAAAGTAATATTTAAATTGTTCCAAGTAGTAACAGACAGAACAAAGTAAGTCACCAAGCAAAATAAAATAAAACACGCAAATCTATGTCTAATCAAACTGAATACAGATAAGATCCTCACCAGTTCCAGAATGCTCCCTTTTACAGGCTAAGATCCTTTTAGCCTGGGTCCAGCAATCACTTAGACTCATAGACTTATAGACTTTAAGGTCAGAAGGGACCAATATGATCATCTAGTCTGACCTCCCGCATGATGCAGGCCACAAAAGCTGACCCACCCACTCCTGGAATAATTCTCTCCCTTGACTCAGCTGTTGAAGTCCCCAAATCATGATTTGAAGACTTCAAGTCACAGAGAATCCTCCAGCCAGCGACCCCTGCCCCATGCTGCGGAGGAAGGCGAAAAACCTGCAGGGCCTTTGCCAATCTACCCTGGAGGAAAATTCCTTCCCGACTCCAAATATGGTGATCAGCAGAACCCCGAGCATGCGGGCAAGATTCTCCAGCCAGACCCGCATTGACCATTGATACTAATTACCTGCGATGGCACGTTATTGACCTACACCCCTTGCCGTTTCTTTCAGGTCTCTTTGGGGGTGGAGAGGCTCTCTCTTTAGCCAGCTGATGACAAAATGGAGGGGTCTCCCACGGGTTTAAATAGACTTTCTCTTGTGGGTGGAGACCCCCTCCTCTCTCCTATGCAAAGTCCAGCTCCAAGATGGAGATCTGGAGTCACCTGGGCAAGTCACATGTCCATGCATGACTCACAGTTTCTTACCAGGTAGCAGCCATGGGTCACATGCTACCTTGAACGTCCTCAAGTAGATTTCTTATGTGGATTGGAGCATTCCAAGATTCATTGTCCTTTAAGTGTTTCTTGATTAGGTACTTAACTTCAACATTCCTTTCTCCAGGAACTGACCAAATGCTCTACTAAGGTTATTTAGAAATCAAACCAGTACACAGCCAATATTCATAACTTCGAGTACAACAATGATACATGCATACAGATAGGATTCATACATTCAGTAGATCATAACCTTTACAGAGATATGTTACATGGCATATGTAGCATAAAACACATTCGAGTTATGTTTTATATATATATATATATATATACATACACACACACACATTTATAAGCATATTTCCATAAAGCCTTATGGGAGGTACCATCACAATTATACTTTATAAAAACATGGAAGTACCCAAAGGGTTAAATGCTAAATACCAAAGCCACATCACACTAGCTGCCCGTGTCTGGCACAAGGGTCTGTCAGTGTTGCAACTTTGAATGAGAGATTCAAATTGAGTTTTAGTGGCATTTTAAACTTACAAACAGGATTTTACAAACCATGAGTGTTGTTTTAGGTCCTTAAAACTTTACATAATTATGCACACACACAATTTTTTTGACTAACACTTCTTTTATTATTTTTTTTACACAACTTCCCAGATTACATTCCCATTTTGTACAATGGGAGACAGTCAATTTTCAATGGAAACCTCTTATATTTCTTTAGTGATTTTGATTAGTCCTGCTATAAATTCAGAGCAGTGGACTTGATGACCTCTCGAGGTCTCTTCCAGTCCTATGATTCTGTGTTGAACACCACTGGTCCCTGTATATATCCCTGGGGAACACTCTTCATTCTGAAAACTGACCATATAGTCCTAACATTTGTCTCTTGCCTTTTAACCAGTTACTGATCTATGAGAGGTCCTTCCCTCTTATCCCATGAGTACTTACTTTGCTTAAGAGCCTTTGGTGAGGGACCTTGTCAAAGGCTTTGTCATAAAAATACAGCTAAGGGTAGCATAAAATCCCTCCTTTACCTGTAAGGGGTTAATCAGTTCAATTAACCTAATTGGCACCTGACCAGAAGAACCAATGGGGAAAGAAGATACTTTCAAATCTGTGTGTGTGTGGGGGGGGAGGTTTTGTTTGGGCTTTCTGTTGTTGTTGTTCCCTCTCGGGACAAAGAGAGAGACCAAGTAGGTAATGCAGCTCCTACTGAAGTGATACATCTAAAATTACAGAAATTGTAAGTAATAGCAAGGAAATGTGTTAGATGATCTTTTGTTTTAGCTTGTGAATTTTCCCTATGCTAAGAGGGAGGTTTATTCCTGTTTTTGTAACTTTGAAGTTGAGCTTAGAGGGGAATCCTCTGTCTTTTAAATCTTTTTATTACCCTGTAAAATTACCTTCCATCCTGATTTTGCAGAGGTGCTTCTTTTACTTTTTTCTTTATAATAAAGTTCTTCTTTAAAGAATCTGATTGATTTTAGTGTCCTAAACATAAAGGGTCTGGTCTGTACTTTTATTAAAGACAATTGGTATATTATTCTCAAGCCTCCCCAGGAAAGGGGGTGAAGGGGCTTGGGAGGATATTTTTGGGGAAATAGGAATTCCAAGTGGTCCTTTTCCTGAATCGTTGTCTAAATCACTTGGTGGTGGCAGCAATACCGTCCAAGGACAAGGGAAGGAATTTGTGCATTGGGGAAGCTTTTAACCTAAGCTGGTGGAATATAACCTTAGGGGGTCTTTCATGCGGGTCCCCACATCTGTACCCCAGAGTTCAGAGTGGGGAGGGAACCCTGACAGGCTTTCTGAAAGTCCAAGTACACTATATCCATGGGATCGCCCTTGTCCACATGTTTGTTGATCCCCCTCAAGGAATTTCCCTTTACAAAATCCATGTTGACTCTCTCCCAAGAAATGGTGTTCAACTGTGTGCAGCCCACTATGAGGTTGTTCAAGATAGGGTAAGTCTGCCTGGTGGCTTTTTACTCCACTTTGGAAACTGACCTGAGGCTCCTCTGTGTGCTCTGCATTGTGGTTGAGTGCGTGTCACCTCAGATCAGACCCACTCAGACAGACAAACCACCAGAACAAAGTTTTATTCTGTAAAGAAACATAGACCAGGATTCCAGTTCAGCAACTTCCTCTCTGCTTCCTTGCACTGGGATCCTACCATGAGTCAGTGCTGAGACTTCCTGCTGGGAGGCAGAGGGTACTTCCCTGCAAGAACCACGAAGTTCTGCCAATATGCCATAGTTTGTAATCTACAACTTGTAGTTTCCACTGCTGCTGTTGAAGCACACTGGACCTTGGGCTACAATATGTCAGATAATTCTATTCTTTGCTATAGTTTCAACCAATTTCCCCGGTACTTCAGTTAGGCTTACTAACCTGTAATTGCCAGGATCGCCTCTGGAGCCTTAAAAAAAAAGAAAAAAAAGAAAAAGATGTCACATTAGCTATCCTCCAGTCAACTGGTACAGAGGCACATTTAAATGATAGGCTACATACCACTGTTAACGCTGGAATTTCACATTTGAGTTCCTTCAGAACGCTAGAGTGAATACCATCTGGTCTTGTGACTTATTATTGTTTAATTTATCAATTTGTTCCAAAACATCCTCTATTGACACCTCAATCTGGGACACTTCCTCAGATTTCTCTAAAGAATAGCTCAAATTTGGGAGTCTCCCTCATGTCAAAGTTAGACTCAGGACTCACAGTTTGTCAGACCACTCTGTTTTATTAGCACAGCGCTCTGCTAATAACACCCAGATAATGTGAGCACCCTCCAAGACCCACACTACCTTATTTTATACAGATAAAAAGGGTGCGAACGTAACAAGAGAACAAAGAAAGCAGAACTGACAAGTTTACCCCAGGCTAGACATATATATTCAATTTTCTTACTAACTTTTACAGATCTCCAGCTGATGTTTCACCATTAGCTTAAGCGGACTCATTGTTTATGTCTTAATGTTCCTTTTCCTGACACCTGTATTTCAGCATTCCTTATTTCTGCTTAAAGGTACATACAGCATTTCTTTAATCCATTCTATTTTTACAATATAATTCATTCTACTTTCATACTCACTTCCTCCATAGTGAAGACCAATGCAAAGAATTCATTTAGCTTCTCCACTTAGCATCTCGATCATCCAGTGGTCCCACTGATTAATTCCTGCTTCTGATATACGTAAAACAAATTTTGTTGTTAATTTGTCTTGTGCTAGTTGCTCTTCAAATTCTTTTTTGGCCTGCCTAATTATACTTTTACACATGACTTGCCAGAGTTTATGCTGCTATTTTCCTCAGCAGGATATGACTTCCAATTTTTAAAGGATGCCATTTTGCCACTAACTACTTTTTACCTTGTTGTTTAGCCATTGTGGCACTTTTTTGTCTTCATTGTTTTTTAATTTGGGGTATACATTGAATTTGAGCCTCTATTGTGGTGTTTTAAAAAAAAGTTTCCATGCAACTTGCAGGCATTTCACTTTTGTGACTATACCTTTTAATTTCTGTTTAACTAGTTTCCTCATTTTCGTTCAGTTCCCCTTTCTGAAGTTAAATGCTACTTGGGCTTCTTTGCTATTTCCTCCCCTCCATCCCCCCAAAAAGATGTTAAAAATTAAAAAAAATAATTACATTATGGTCACTATTACAAAGCAGTTCAGCTATATTCACCTCTTGGACCAGGTCCTGTGATCCACGTAGGACTAAATCAAGAATTGCCTCTTTTCTTGGGGGTTCCAGGACTAGCTGCTCCAAGAAGCAGTCATTTATGGTGTCTAGAAACTTTATGTCTGCAACCTGTCCTGAGGAGGCATATACCTAGTCAATATGGGGATAATTGAAATCCCCCATTATTATTGGGTTTTTTATTTTAATAGCCTCTCTAATCTCCCTGAGCATTTCACAGTCACCTTCACCATCCTAGTCAGGTGGTTGGTAGTATATTCCTACTGCTAGTATATTATTCAAGCATGGAATTTCTAGCCATGGAGAGTCTATTGTTTATGTGTCTATGTTTTTACTCATGTCCACCTTTTTCCACCGATGCCTGATTGTTAGCTGTCCCATAGGATACACATCAGGATTCCTTTTTCTTTGTTACAGTGCCAACAAATATCAGAGGATGAGGCTTTTACCTTGTACAACCTCAGTAAAGTCCAATTAATTTTGAATTTTAATATTCCATAATATGTTCTGCCACTGGCATTCTTTAAAGTGCTGCAATAAATTCCCTTTCCACGGTTTCAAAAAACTATAGACCAGGGGTAGGCAACCTATGGCACAGGTGCCGAAGTCGGCACACGAGCTGATTTTCAGTGGCACTCACACTGCCTGGGTCCTGGCCACCGATCTGGGGAGCTCTGCATTTTAATTTAATTTTAAATGAAGCTTCTTAAACATTTTTAAAACCTTATTTACTTTACATACAACAAGAGTTTAGTTATATATTATAGACTTATAGAAAGAGACCTTCTAAAAACGTTAACATGTATGACTGGCACGCGAAACCTTAAATCAGAGTGAATAAATGAAGACTTGGCACACCACTCCTGAAAGGTTGCCGACCCCTGCTATAGACTGATGGAGCTCTTCTTCAGTAACAAACATGGGCACCAGGTAGAATAGACTAGGGGAGGCTAAGCCTCCCCAAACAGCCACCGACCTTTGAGAGCACGGACATGCCTGTGCTCTGCCCCAAGGCCCCGCTCCCGCTTTTCCTCTGTGGCCACACCCATGCTGCTCCTCTTCCCCCGCTTTGTGTCTTCCCCCGGAGATCCACCCTTGCTATCCCAGCTCCACCCCTTCCCCGAGGCCCCCACGGCTCGCCACTCACTTCTCCCCTCCATGGCAGAGGAGAGGAGCAAGCAGTGGTGGCCAGGGTGAGTGGCGGGGGCCAAGCACGGAGAGGACCAAGAGGGAGCGGGGCCTGGAGGGAGGAGGCCAAGCAGGCATGGGCCTCAGAGCAGAGCCTCGCCAAATGCCAGAGCCACATGCTGCCCATGTTAACAAGGTATACATGGGCCTTGAGTTCGGCCATTTTAGATTTCAGAGACAATACGTCTGTTAGACTTGATCTAAACTTGAAAGTTAGATTGGCATAATTATGTTGGTCAGAGGTGTAAAAACAACCGACACCTCTGACTGACATAGCTACATCAACATTACACTTTATTTTAAGGCTTCTTAACAAACAAATCAAAAACCTTGCAGACTCTGCCCTCCTGGTCTGTGCAAGCCCAGCAGTCCCTTTCCCAAGTCTTTCCCTCACACCAGTCACTGCAGTAACCAAAGTTCCCTGGCTTTTATCTCAGAGTCTTAGCAATAAAGGACGTTACATACACACACACCTTATTGCCACTTGGTTTCTGGAGAAATTCCGATGTGTGGTGGCTCTGGCAGTAGTCCATTGAGAGCATAACCCCTAGTGAGCTAATTAAATTCCAGCTCTTTCTCAGGTGCAGTGGGCAGGGCTAATCAATCAGCCAGCTAGCTGCGGCCAACCCTTATGCCTTCACAAAGCCTCCTTTACTACCCAGGCTCCTACCTGTGCTATACAGGCAATTAAATAATTTCTTCTCTCTCTGCCCCTTGACAGCAGACACAGCTTTGTAGTGAAGCTCTTCCCACTCTCCAGTGTCAGTCAGTGTTCAGGTAGAAGATTGTGTCTTTGATCTCTGCCAACATTGTTCAGTGAATCTCCCCTTTCTGCTGGGAAGCTGGATGTGTAACCCTACTAGTTTATATGTAAGATGGTGATTTGGGGTTTGTATCTAGACACATTCTACAGTGTGGCCCTCTTCAAACAGGATTTTTGTCTCTAGATTTGCTTTTATCTCACTAGAGTCTGGGTCCCTGCAAAAGTGCCTGGTTTAGTGTACATGGGCCCCTGGTCTCTGGGATGGGAGTGGTCTATTGCTGACTGCATTTAAGAAATGCAGCAATCAGAGCTGATTTCACTTTCAGGTTGCACCTCGTTCTCTGAGGAGCTTCTGTGTGAAACTGTTGGATAAAGTGGTGACATTTCCTGAACTCTCCTGTTTAATTTGTATTATTAGAGCCAGGGAATCCATCCTCCAGGTAAGAATTTAAGCAAATCTCTCTGTCAGAATGGAACAATATTGGCCTGTACAAACTTCAGAATTCTTTATTTGTTATTTTTCTGGTGACACTTTTGTCTCCAGGGCTGTGTCTGAGCCTGTCAGCCTTGTAGCTGGGCAGTTACATGTAGTCTCAAGGGCCAGAGAGCAAGCAACTGGGGTTTGAATTTTGAATAGAAATCTAAGGGTAAGTGTCGGGTGCTGCCAAAGTGCTCATGGGAGCAAACCCACCCCAGTGCACCCATGAGCCATGTCAGGAGCGGAGTGGGAGTTCAAGATGGGGGAAGCCAAGCTCAGCGGTGGGCTGCTCTGGGAGGAGAGCTGGGTGCTGAGCTCTCAGCAAGAGGCCTGGCCGAGAGCAGAGCCTACGCCCTGGCCTGAAGGTATGGCCCAGCTGGGAGTGTCTGGCTATTACCTTTTCCTTTGTTCGTTTTCCTGCTGCTAACTTGTATATGTCCTGGGAATCTGGACAGGGTGGGCACCCAGAGTGCGGGAGGTATGAGACTCTGTCCCCCTTGGAGTGCTACTGATTTTCCGCACTAGAGAGGCCAGTCCCAGAATGGGTTTATACCCCTACAACACACCCAGGGGCACCGTTGAGAGACCAGCACCCTGCCAAGCCCCACTGTATTACTTTGACTGTCTCCAGATTCAATAAGCAAGTCATGTGTCTGCGTCTGCTCCTCTGCCATAAGAATATTGTTTACTCCAGCTCATTGGCTTTGATATGTCTTCAGTTAAGTGCTGAGTTTGTTTCATTTTCCCCTGACTGGTTTCTCTTTGTACGTGAGGAGTCCTCTGTCTCCGCTGTCTTTTTGGTCAGAAATCCCTTTGTGTAGCTGTTAAAATATCTTGTCCTCTAGGTACAGCTTTAGTAAATGGTTGATAGTTCATATGGGGTTATTTAATGCAGCATTGTCAACAATTTCACTCTCCCCCCACTTCTGTACCTTAGCAGGATTTTATTGCACCATCCCCTGGTACCAGATAAATTAAATTATTTTCAGTTGTGTACAGTATAGAAGGGGTCAGCATAGAGTCAGCCATAGATCACCTAGGCCATTACAGACCAATCAGACATTTTAATGGGGTGGTGAATATCCACGCCGTATTTAAGGTTATAACATGGTTACTGTTGAAATCCGAATTGTAACTCCTCCCTTCGGTCAACAGACATAGGTTTGAAAAACTGCTGTGCCAGTTCTGGGCCCAGCAGAGTCTGTGGGGCAAACTTGAAGTCCCTTGCCCAGGGAGAAGCACTGACAGGTGGAGTGCTCTCACTACAGTTCCCCAGCTCTGCTTCCTCTCTTCATTCTGGAAGGGTGTGAGGAGCAAAAACCACTGCTCTGCAACAACTGTAGCTCCAGCTTACTTTCAAACCCTCAACATTTTTCATAGAACACAGTTGCTGTTTTCTGGCCAGCCCTATTCAGTTAGATTTTGTTCAGTATGTCTGTTCTCTTATTTGTTTAAAAAGTGCATTTTTAAAATACGCTTAAAATTAAATACATCACATTGCCACAAGTAGTTTATTGTGTAGCTGCCTCAGTATCAGTACAATTGTTTGCTGATTATGTTACCCGGGGTTCTTTCAACCCAAGGCTTTTGGTAACTTTTACTCTGTGCGAGGAGGTGTCAGGAAATAAATCAGGGAGACACGGCCGTCCGACCGATAGATGGCTGGCACAAACAGGACAACACAAGAGTGCTTTCACTTAAAGCTAAACTTTACTTAAGTTTTAAGCACTTACACCCGCAACTTACACGTCCGCACCATGTGTTAGTAAAACACCCCCAACCCTCGATAATTACCGAAGCTGAGTGTGGCCTTTGAGTGGCACCGTGACAAGCTTCTGCTGGCCAAACTTTCGTCTGCCGGTGGGGACCCCAAGGTGCGTCCAGAGGGAACGTTCCTGAAGACCCCTTTTTGAGAAGTCCGGTTACCTCAAACTTTCCCCTCTTATTTTTACATTAGTAACATAATGACATATTCCTTAAAGAAAACTTGCTAAGCAAGCAGTTTTTAAAGATTAAGCAAGAGATTTTTTTTTATGGTCATCAATTTACCAGATATGTCGTTTTTTATCAGAGTGTCCAAGCCTTGGGGTCCAGGGAACTACAGGCCAGTCAGCCTCACGTCAGTCCCTGGAAAAATCATGGAGCAGGTCCTCAAGGGTTACAGTGGATGAGAAGTTGATTATGAGACAACAGTGTGCCCTTGTTGCCAAGAAGGCTAACGGCATTTTGGGCTGTATTTGTAGAAGCATTGCCAGCAGATCAAGGGACGTGATCGTTCCCCTCTATTTAGCATTGGTGAGGCTTCATCAGGAGTACTATCTCCAGTTTTGGGCCCCACACTACAAGAAGGATGTGGAAAAATTGGAAAGAGTCCAGCGGAGGGCAACAAAAATGATTAGGGGGCTGGAGCACATGATTTATGAGGAGAGGCTGAGGGAACTGGGATTATTTAATCTGCAGAAGAGAAGAATGAGGGGGGATTTGATAGCTGCTTTCAACTACCTGAAGGGGGGTTCCAAAGAGGATGGAGCTCGGCTGTTCTCAGTGGTAGCAGATGACAGAACAAGGAGTAATGGTCTCAAGTTGCAGTGGGGAAAGTTTAGGTTGGATACTAGGAAAAACTTTTTCCCTAGGAGGGTGGTGAAGCACTGGAATGGGTTACCTAGGGAGGTGATGGAATCTCCTTCCTTAGAGGTTTTTAAGGTCAGGCTTGACAAAGCCTGGGGATGATTTAGTTGGGATTGGTCCTGCTTTGAGCAGGGGATTGGACTAGATGATCTCCTGAGGTCCCTTCCAACCCTGATATTCTATGATTCTATGAATAAGCAATAGTGGTTTTAGACACTTTACTGGTTTGCCAAAATTTCCCCGTTCAGTTAGAGAATGGAACTTTTTTTTTTTTTTCTATTATCAATGTGTAGGAAGTAGAAAATGAATAGGGAATAAGTCAAACAGGGAGAATGTTAATAAGGACAGATCACATCCTCAGTGTAACAGTGTTACTGGTGTGTTTTAGGGTTGCCTGAACGTCTGTTACCACCATGGCTTCTGCTGAAACTGCAGCAATTGAGATGCCAGCCCTGGGCCGCCCTCTCCGGCTGGGGATGCTGTACGACTGCCGCAGTGACACGCTCATACCAGGTACAGTTAGAGCTGCGCCAAACACCACTTTTTTGTAGCTCCCATCTTTATAACAGAAGATCCCAGGTCACTTGTTAGTGCAACTCATAGTAAATTCTAATGTGTTCCCATTAATATCCATCTCTTGTGTTAGAAGAGAAGGAAGCAAGGAGGCAGGACAGTAGGGGCTGAGGCGCATGCGTCTCTGCTGCCTCCCCAGCACAGCCCTATTTCCATCCTTAACGGTCCCTGTGCAAATCCACTTTCCTCTGTGCATCCCCAACCAGCTCAGATTCCCCAATCCCAGTTCTTATAGCTATCTCTGGCCTGGCCCAACTCTGATCTCCCCCACCCCCACCTTCAGCTCTGGTCCTTCAGGGTCCAGACCAGCTCAGCTCAGGCATCCATCCTGAACCAGCTCCCAACTCCCTGCCTCAGCTTCATCACTGTCAAATGGACCAGCTCTGTCCCACCCAGCAATCTCTTCATATTACACTGGTCTACAATTTTTGAGAAGTCATCTGCTTCAGAGATAAAATGTGCTATTTATTATGTATTTTGATGTGCTGAATTTAAATATGACAATTAAAACAACTGATTGGCTACTGTTTCTAAGATATTTAAATTTTTACATTTTATGTCTATGTATATTGTGTAGATAGTAGAGTTTTAATCATAAATTGTAAACCTAGGTCTTTTCATGTGTTTATGGTTGCTTTACATGATAATATTTCACCTGTCCTGTTTATGTAACACTTTAAAAATCAGCAAAA
>NW_020664597.1:664245-688675 GCF_002925995.2 Terrapene triunguis | reverse complement strand
CTCCTCCCAGGGCTCCGGCCGCCCTCCCCCTCCTGCGGGGAGGGGGGGGGGGCAGAGGCTTTTTTGCCTGGGGCGGCAAAAAAGCCAGAGCCGGCCCTGCTCCCCCCTTCTCTGCTACCTGCTGGCTGGCTGCTAGACCCACCCACACCCTTGGTTGCTGCTGCTCCAGCTACAGCCCCTTGGGGGGGGGCTGCTGGCCCACTCCCCAGAGGAGGGGAGGGAGAGACCCCAGCCATTGCTCCTGCTGCTATGGATGCCGCCACCACCTCCACCACCTGAGAGGGGTCCTTCCTGCTGGCCACCAGACTGCCGCCTGGAGCTGCTGCGTTTGCTGCTGGGGAGCTGCTGGAGCCCCGAGGAGGAGGAGGAGAAGAGGACCATCTGCCAGTGGGGGAGCACGTAGGAATTCTACAGACCACCGTGGAGGGGCCCTCCCGGACTGAGTAACTTTTGAACTGTGCTCTTGTGGTGGGGATCTAGACTGTGTTAGTGGGGACACAGGGGATGTGGCGTGGAGCCTGCCCCCTGGTCCATCTGTGTCCCCCCCCAAACCCCCACCACCACCATCATCATTGCCCCCTCCACCACCCCCACCGGCTACTTACCATCTGCCTCGAGCTCCTGCCTCTGGGACTCAGCTGCTCACCTAGACTTGCCACGCCCTGTTGCCACCATTGGGCCTGATACAGCAGCCAGCCTAAACTGCCTTTCCTTTTGTTACAAGCGCACGTGGGTGCATGTGCCCTCCCTCCTTTGGACTGACCCCTCCCCCTGCAGCAAGCCCCCAGCTTTGCCCCTGCTACCTACCCATTTGCCCCTTGCAACCTTCTGCCCCTTTCCCTTGCCCCAGCCCCTCGCTAGCTCCAGTTTGTTTGCCTGCCCCGCCCTTTCCCTCTGCAGCCTTTGTCTGTTTGACCCACCCCAGCCTCTGAAGCTAGCCCCGTGGTTCCCCTGCCCCATTCCCAGCCTGGTTGTTCCCTTCTCCCTGCGTCCCCTTGCCCTGATTAGCCCCTCCCCTCATGCGCCCATGTCCCCTCCCTTGCGCTTGTGCCCCTCCCCGTTTTAGTTTGACCTTGTCTCACTCCACCCCCCAATGCTGTTATATCCTCCCTTCCTTGGTGCAACAAGAGGAGCCGGAAACCTTCCCTAGTCGGTGACTGACCCCTAGCCCTTGATAGTCCCGCTCCCATCCATCCACCCCCTCCTTTTTTTTGGCGCCCTCCTCCCCTGCCTGCAGCCTAGCGGGGAGGAGTGGTCGACCTGCTTCCCCCTTCCCTAACCCCCTCTGGTGTTTGCTCTCCCCCCGTCCTCATTATGGCAGGGGGCGAGGTGAGTGAGACCCCTCGGGCAGATCCTGCTGCCCCTCCTCCACCCACCCCACCATCGTCCCCCCTAGCCTCTACCTCGACCGCCGCTGCCGAGCCACCTACTACCACCCCTGCTGGAACACCGGCAGCGGCGGATACCGAGGTGACCTCCGCTGCTGCCACGTCCCTCGCCCCCTCTGACTCTGGGGAAGTCCCTCCAACCGGCAGGAAGGGCCAGGGCACAAAGAAGGATAAAGGCCCCGCTAAAAAAGCCAGGCCCTCCATGGCAGGGGGTGCCCCCACTGCCGCGGCCCTGCAACCGGCCATGGCGTCCCTCCCTGCTGTTCCCTCCACCAGCTCTGTAGGTGTCCCTCCCCCGGCCCCCAGGGCATATGCCCAGGTGGCGGCGGCCCCCCCTGCCTGCAGCTGCATCATCATCTCAATCGACCACCGCCTCTGCTACCATCTATAGTGGCCGGGGCCCCTTCCCCACCTTGACCAGGAAGCACGGTGTCCGTTGCCTCCTGGTACCCACCTCGCCCCACGTAGAGACCTACGTGCGGGCGTTGGCGAGGGTGGTGGGGCCCACGGCCATTGTGGCGGCCTCCAAGATGTACGGAAAGGTCGTCTTCTTCCTAGCATCAGAGGCCGCCGCTCAGGAGGCGGTGGAGAAGGGCCTGGTGGTGGGGGGCGTGTACGTCCCCCTGGAGCCGCTAGAAGACCTGGGCGCCCGACTGGTCCTGACTTCTGTCCCTCCATTCCTTCCTAATGCCGCCCTGTTACCTGCCCTCTCTACCCTGGGGAGGCCGATCTCCGTGGTCAGCCCTCTCCCATTGCCGTCGGCATGTGATGGTGAGGCGCTTGAGGGGTCCTTCTTGGTCCCCTACCAGGGGGCCCGCTACCGGGTGCATTATTCGACGGGGGAGGCCCGGTGCTACCTCTGCCGGGTGATGGGGCATGTCCGGAGGGACTGCCCCTTGGCCCGGCACGGAGGGGCATCCGGGACCCCCGAGCCCTGGCAGGGCGCCGGCCCCATCATCGCCGGTGCCCTTGGCTGCCCGGTGCCCGAAGCCACCCCTCCTCCTTTCTGGCCCAACAACGCTCCCGCTCGGGCCCAAGAGGTATCTCCCCTAGTGCGCCCAGATGAGTGGGAGGGCCCCGCCTCTGCCACCTGCGATCTGGCGGGGCCTGTGGAGGAGGGTGAGGTAGGGATACTGCCGGGCATAGAAGTGGGCATGCCCCAGAGAGACTCCTCCCTCCTACATGCTGCCCCACCATTGCCTCCCCGAGTCCCTGAGCCTTCTTCCTTGCTCCCAGACCCGACCCCTGTTTGCCAGCCCCCGTATGATGCCATGGAGGGCTGGTCCTTAGTACAGGGGAAGCGGGGCAAGCGGAAGGCTCGTGCTCCGCTCCTCCCATCTGATGCGGTAGCCCCCCGGAAGACCAGGAAGGGGGGCACCGATGCCGAGCCTTCCGTTTTGCCCCCTGCCGCTTCCAATTCAACGGTGCTGGCTGGGGATGCCGTGGCAGCACCGGAAGGTAATATTGCCCCTCCTCCGGAGTCCCTTCCTATGGAAGCCCCTGCTGGGGCCCCTCTCGCCCCCTTACAATCTGAAGCCCCTGCAAGCACCAAGGCGAGTGTCGCTTTGGGTGCTGGCGAGGAGAGCCCTGGGGTGGTGGAAGGTGATCTCCCCTCCATTTATGAGGCGATCGAGGCCCTGGGTCTGACCCCGGTTACCCAGGGGGAGGACGACCCTCTGCCAGCGGGCCTCGATTTGAGCGACCTCGCCTCGGCCCCCCTTTCCCCGTGTTCTGTCCCCTTATCCACTGCCTCTGCTCCCGCCTCCGAGGAGCCCCTGGACTCTTCCACCAAGCAGGCCGCAGATGGCACCCCGCTAGCGGCTGCCGAGCCTCTTGAGGAGACGGCCAGTGCCACGCAGCCGAGACCCGAGTCGCTAGGGGACTCCCTCGTGGCTGAGGGGCAGCCAACCTCCTTTCCGGGCGGGGGCCCCATCGTTGATTCTCCACCTACGGATGCCGTGGCCTTACCATCTGCCTTGGAGCACGAGCCCGGCATTGCCGAGGGCCCACCTCCCTCCCCGCAAATCCCTGAGCTCATTTGCGGGGTGTTACCCCCCCCCACCCAGTGGCCTGGCTGCTGGGACCCCCGATCCCAATATCACCCCTTCCCCTGTCCCTATTCCTGATTCCAGCCCTGCCCCTGACACCGACCCCATCCCTGTCCCCTCCACTTCCCGTGATGCTTTTGCCACCCCTGGGGCTGTCTCCTTCCATATCCCAGAGGATGACCCCCAAGGAGTGGCCTTTGTTTTTCCCTGTCCCGACCCACCAGGGGCTGCTATTTTCCCTCCGCCGCCCCCCACTGAGCCAGGATCTGAGGCGGGCCACGTGGCATCGGCCCATCGGACGCCACGTCGAGGGTCTGCCCCCTGCTTGCCCGTCTCGGTGGGCCACGGGGCTGTGACAGGGGCCCCACTGGGGGAAAGCCATAGATCAGTGACCCCACCCCCCCCATACGCTGAGAGAGGAGCTACGGGAGTTCCTTGAGGACGTCCGTGGCTCCCGCAACAAGGTACAGCTTGCACTCCAGCGATGGGGGTATTTTCATCAGATCCTCCGGGCCGCGAGGGCCCTCATGGGGGAGGGTAAGAGGACCGGGAGGCAGGCCGCTGCGGCCTACCAACAGGTCCGCCTCTTCCGTGACTCCTTAATCGCCCACGGGGTAGGTCACAGATTGTTGCGCAGCCCGACGGAGGCCGTGAGTGTCTCTGCCGGTGAGGATCCCCCCCAGCCCTCCTTATGGCACCGATCATCTTTGCAACATTAAACACCCGTGGCTGTAGGATGGGTCTCCGCAGGAGCCAGGTGCTCTCCTTCCTTCGGGAGGGGGGTACTCTATGGTTTTCCTACAGGAGACCCATACGGATCCGGCAGCTGAAGCTAGCTGGCGGCTGGAGTGGGGGGACAGGGTCTATTTTAGCCACCTCACAGTTCGTACGGCTGGAGTGGCGACCCTGTTCTCCCCCGACCTACGGCCTGAGGTGCTGGGGGTCGCCGAGGCTGTGCCAGGCCGCCTGCTGCACCTCCGGGTCCGCATGGAGGGGCTTGTGGTTAATCTCGTCAACGTTTACGCCCCGACATCGGGCCCGGAGAGGTTGCGTTTTTATCAGCAGGCGTCTGCCTTCCTCGGCACCTTGGATCCTCGCGAGTGCCTGGTCCTGGGCGGGGACTTTAACGCCACCCTTGAGGAACGAGACCGCTCGGGGACCGAGCAGCACCCGGCCGCCGTGGACGTCCTCCGGGAGATCGTCGAACATCACTCCCTGGTGGACGTCTGGCGCGACCACCACCCGGATGACATTTCTACATTCACTTTTGTCCGGATGGAGGTCCATCGGTCGTACCACTCCCGGTTGGACCGCATCTATGTGTCATGCTTCCATCTTTCCCGGGCCCACTCCTCCAGCGTCCGGCCGGCCCCTTTTTCAGATCACCATCTAGCCACCGTGACAGCCTCTCTCTGCGCGGAGAGGCCGGGGCCGGCCTATTGGCACTTTAATAATAGCTTGTTGGAGGATGTGGGCTTCGTGGCATCCTTCCGGGAGTTCTGGCTGGCCTGGCGAGGGCAGCGGCGTGCCTTTCCCTCGGTGCGGCGGTGGTGGGACCTGGGGAAGGTGCGCGCCCGGCTCTTCTGCCATGACTACATCCGGGGCGCCAGCCGACGGAGGGATGCGGCGATAGGGCAGTTGGAACGGGAGGTCTTAGAGCTGGAGAGGCGTCTGGCCGCCAACCCTGGTGATCCATCCCTCAGCGGAGCGTGCCGGGAGAAGCGGGAAGAACTCCGGACCCTGGAGGACCATCGGGCCCGAGGTGCCTTTGTTCGATCCCACATCCGCCTCCTTCGGGAGATGGATCGTGGCTCCCGCTTCTTCTATGCCCTGGAGAAAAAGAGGGGGGCCAAGAAGCACGTCACCTGCTTTCTAGCAGAGGACGGCACCCCCCTCACGGATCTGGTGGAAAAGTGCGGGAGGGCCAGTGCCTTCTACGCAGGCCTTTTCTCCCTGGATCCGATCGATCCTAACGCTTGCAGAATGCTTTGGAATGAACTCCTGATGGTCAGCGCGGGCTACCGAGACCAGCTGGAGCTGCCTCTCACTCTGGCCGAGTTCTCGGAAGCCCTCCGCCGCATGCCCACCAATAAATCTCCGGGCATGGACGGGCTGACCGTGGAGTTCTACTGCGTGTTTTGGGACGTCCTCGGCCCGGACCTTGTCACCGTCTGGGCCGAGTCCTTGCAGGGCGGGGTCCTCCCTCTTTCGTGCAGGCGAGCCGTGCTCGCCTTATTGCCGAAGAAGGGGGACCTCCGCGATTTACGGAATTGGCATCCCATCTCGCTCCTCAGCACGGACTATAAAGTCGTAGCGAAGGCCATCTCGCTGCGGCTAGGGTCCGTGCTGGCGGACGTGATCCACCCAGACCAGACCTACACCGTCCCGGGCCGCACCATCTTCGACAACTTGTATCTGGTCCGGGACCTCTTGGAACTTGGGTGTAGGGATGGTCTGTCGTTCGCCCTCCTGTCCCTGGATCAGGAGAAGGCGTTCGACAGGGTGGACCACGGGTATCTCCTGGGCACTCTGCGAGCGTTTGGCTTCGGGCCCCAGTTTGTGGGTTTTCTCCAGGTGCTGTACGCCTCCGCAGAATGTTTGGTCAGGCTCAACTGGACCCTGACCGAACCGGTCAGCTTCGGGCGAGGAGTACGTCAAGGGTGCCCCCTCTCGGGCCAGCTGTATACTCTAGCGATCGAGCCCTTCCTCTGTCTCCTCCATAGGAGGTTGACGGGGTTGGTGCTGCGGGAGCTGGAGCTGCGGCTGGTCCTGTCAGCGTACGCTGATGATGTGCTCCTCGTGGTCCAGGACCCGGGCGACTTGGTGCGGGTGGAGGCTTGCCAGACCGTCTATTCGGCGGCCTCCTCCGCACGGGTCAACTGGGTCAAGAGCTCTGGCCTGGTGGTAGGGGACGGGTGGCAGGCGAGCTCCCTCCCACCCGCGCTTCAGGCCGTCCGGTGGAGCGTGGGTCCGCTGCTCTATCTCGGCATTTACCTTTCTGCCACACATCCGTCTCCGCCGGAGAACTGGCTAGGTTTAGAGGGCAGGGTGTCGGAGCGGCTCCGGAAATGGACAGGACTGCTCCGGTGTCTCTCCCTTCGAGGGAGAGCACTGGTGCTCAATCAATTAGTCCTGTCCATGCTCTGGTACCGGCTCAACACCCTAGTCCCGGCCCCGGGCTTCCTGACCACCCTCCGGACGTCGATTCTGGAGTTCTTTTGGTCAGGACTGCACTGGGTCTCTGCGGGGGTTCTCCATCTACCCCCGGAGGAGGGAGGGCAGGGCCTGAAGTGTCTGCACGCTCAGGTCCACGTCTTCCGCCTCCAGGCCCTGCAGAGGCTCCTTTGTGGTGCAGGTAGTCCGGTATGGAGCGTTTTGGCACACGCCTTCCTGCGCCGCTTCCGAGGGCTCCGATATGACTGGCAGCTCCTTTGTCTCCATCCGAGAGGTCTTCCGCGAGGCATCTCCGAGCTGCCGGTCTTCTACCAGGACCTCCTCCAGACCTGGAAACTGTTTTCAGTGACCAGGTCCGTGGCGGCCACCGTGGGGGCAGATCTCCTCACGGAGCCCCTGCTACACAACCCCCAGCTTCGTGTGCAGGTGGCGGAGTCCCCCATGGTGCGCCAGAGGTTGGTCCTAGCAGAAGTTACCAAAGTCGGAGACCTCCTGGACTACGACCGGGGAGTCTGGCTGGATCCCCTGACGCTCGCTCAGCGCATGGGGCTCTCCAGACCTCGTACTCCCCGGCGCGTACTTCAGGAGGTGAGGGCCGCTTTGCCGCCCGCTGCTCGGGACTGTCTCGACCGGGTTCTGCGAGAGGGCACGCCCCGCCCACCCTCCACTCTGAGCCGTCCAGACTTTTTCATCGGGCCCCTGCCCCGTGGACCCAACCAGCGCCCTCCCCGTCCATTCGCCATGAGCCGGCTGCACGATCTACAGCCGGTTCTGTTCCGGACCGCGCCAAGGAAACATCTATACACGCTCATGCTCCATGTTCTTCATGTCCTCACCCTCGCGTCCCGCCCCGATACGAAGTGGCGGGACCTTCTGCCACCTCTGGAGGGTGAGGAGCCCCGGTGGGCCAGCCTTTATTCTGCTCTGATCCCGAAGCCCACCGGGGACATCAGTTGGCGGCTCCTTCACGGAGCCGTGAGCACGGGCGTGTACTTGGCGGAGTTTACCCCTATCCCAGACACCTGACCCTTCTGCGGCATGAGGGAGACCCTGGCGCATGTTTACCTAGAGTGCGCCAGGCTGCAGCCCCTATTTCAGCTCCTCACAGATATTTTGTTAAGATTTTGGTTGCACTTTTCTCCTCACCTTTTTATTTATGCACTCCCTATCCGTCGCCCCACAAAGTCACGGGACCTCCTGGTCAACCTCCTTCTGGCCCTAGCGAAACTGGCCATCTATAAAACCAGAGTGAAGAGGTTGGCCGATGGAGTCTCCTGTGACTGTGGGGCGTATTTCAGGTCCTCCGTTCTTTCACGTATCCGGGCAGAGTTCCTCTGGGCGGCATCCACTGGCTCCCTTGACACCTTTGAGGAGCAGTGGGCGCTGTCCGGGGTTCTCTGCTCGGTGTCCCCGTCTGGTTTGCTTTGACCCTTTGACCTCACTCCTGTCCCTGTTCTTTTATTAGTTGTCCCCCGTAAATTTTTGGTCTCCAGGTCCTGTGGACCCCCCCTTAGGCTGGGGGGGATCCTTTAGCAGTGGGCGGGCTTCACCCGCCCACTTCCTGGATCCCAATAGGTCTGGTCACTCAGGGAACAGAAAAACTACTCATCCATTGACCAGTATATTCGCCCTCTACCAGACTCCTGTACCCCACTGGTCTGGGTCTGTCACACTATTTAAATAATTTGATATAAAAGAAAAATGCCAGATTCTATAGACACAGAATGACACATGAATGGAGCAGTTCACACCTCTTAGAGCCGTTGTTTCAGGCTGTCTGGAGACTTGGGCAAGCATCCAGGCACTGGCTGATTTTGAGTTCATGTTTTCCATGTTACGATCCCAGCCATAAGGACTAGGAACCTCCTCCTCCTCCTCTCTCTTTTTTTCATTCCCAAGCATCTTTGCAGACATAGGGAGCAATACAGCATCACCATCGCTTCCTGTCCCAGGCTTGTTCCTTCATTAAGTCCAGCGTGGTCACATCCCTACATAATATGTTCTATGATTTAGTCGGCATTCAGCCTCTAGGTTAGAGCGACATTGATTGTGTTTGCATTACTTTCTCTGTCATCCTATCCTCTCTTAGTGCAGCAGACAATCTCCACCACCATAATCATTTTGATTGTTGCCACACCTTGATTTCACACCCTTCTCTCCTTCTAACTTCTTCCTTTCTCTTAAAATCATTCCACTTTTTTATCTGCCATCTCAACTCTACTGCCTCCAGCCTTGTGATGATTGTTTCATTTAATGGAGCTGCTTCTAGACCATAGAGTAATACTGTTAATACACTGGTTGGATACATTTTCCTTTTCGTAGCAAAAATAATGTTTAGCCATCCATAATTTCGTCAACTTCTGTGCAGCACTTGTAGCTAAAACACATCTCTTTTTAACCCCATCCTTGATGGAACCATTAGCACTGATCAAACTTCCTAGGACACATAAGGTTCAAAAAAGAACTAGATAAATTCATGGAGGACAGGTCCATCAATGGCTATTAGCCAGGATGGGCAGGGATGGTGTCCCTAGCTTCTGTTTGTCAGAAGCTGGGAATGGGCGACAGGGGATGGATCACTTGATGATTCCCTGTTCTGTTCATTCCCTCTGGGGCACCTGGCACTGGCCACTGTCAGAAGACTGGATACTGGGCTAGATGGACCTTTGGTCTGATCCAGTACGGCTGTTCTTTTGTACTCATTCTACAAATTCATCGCTGCTAGTTTTCACAATTTTTATTGTCTCTTTTCCATGATGCAACCATTTTATCATGGGATTTATTGTTAGTCCCAAAGTATCATTATTACTTCAAATGTGTCTGTCAGTTGTACAATGCCATCTGCATAAAGCAAGAAGCTTAACTCTAGATCATCCAGTGTCATATCCTCCAAGTCAATTAATGTTCTTAATGTCCAGTTTAAGACTATAAGGAAAAATTATGATGATTCCTTGCCACATTAAGACAATGTGTAACCTATTTTCCTTTGAGAGTTATTGTGTTGTGTGGTTGGAGTATTAGAATTACTAGAAATATTTAATAACAGAATGTTAAAATAAATGTGGTAATTAACTGTTATTGCTATAGAAATATTTAGCCTTAATACAAACTCTGTAAATTATGCCTAGAACTATGCTGGAGGAGGTCAGACTGGATGATCTAACTGCCCTTTCTGGCCATAAATTCTATGAAACTTCTTGTGCCTCCAGACTTGATTCATAGGTCATTTTTTTCAACTGATATATATATCATATTGTTATAATTTTGTTTTTATATATATATATATATATATATATAAAACAAACTAACTATTGGTAGTTTTTAAATCAAAGTGTCCTGATTTGAGAGTACTCTCGAAAGTAGAAGTTGTTTCAAAAAAGGAAACCAACATTAAACTTAGTAAGCTAATGCTCCCTTAATGCAATCAAAAAGAGGTTAATCAATATTAATTTTCATATAAATGTTGGCTAAAGTAGTAATTACAATTATTAAATTACTCCTGGAGGACATAAGCACCAAAAAATTAAAAATTCTGCACACAATATTTTAAAATTCTGCACATTTTATTTGTCAAAATAACAAAATATAACCACGCCATTTTCAATTACTTTGGTAGTTTATTTGAAAATACTTATCAGCAGATATGTCTGTAACAATACAAACAAACAAACAAAAACCAGCAACAATTTTTTTTCAAATAGATTCCTTACTAGACATATTATAGAACTTTGAGTAATTCATTTAAGATACAATACAGACATGTATTTCCCGCACCCCTGAGAAGCAGTGCAAAGGCTTCTGGGAGTCAGGGATAATGGAGGTGCTGAGGGAGAGGGAAGGATCATGGGAGTGAACCTGGAGGGTTGCTGGGTGTGAGTGGGAGAAGTGTGGAACAGGGTTTGTTTGTTTTTGTTTGTTTGTTTTGGGGTGGGGGGAGAGCGATTGTGATGAAGTTAGGAAGCCTCCCCCATGCAGACCCTTGCTGACCCAGAGAGTCTCACATTCAGTCAGGTACATCTGCCTCTGTCCCTGAGTGTCCCTGCACCCCCTGTTCCCATGTGGCCCAGCATCCCTCTACCCCCTGTGACCCTGCACTCCCTACCCCCATCCCCATGTGGCCCTGGAGGCCCCCCCATTAAGCCCCTGGCTCATTGCTATCATCACACTAGCTCCTGAGCCTGCACCCGGCTGTCCCGCTCACTAGCGATCTTCAGTAGTTTATCATCTGCAAAACATCTCACTGTTTACCTATTTTCCAGATTGTTTATGGATATGTTGAACAGTACTGGTCACAGTACAGACCCTTGGAGGACACCACTATTTACCTCTCTCCAGTCTGAAAACTGACCATTTATTCCTAACTTTTGTTTTCTATCTTTTAACCAGTTACTGATCCATGTGAGGACCTTCTCTCTTATCCCATGATTGCTTACTTTGCTTTAGAGCCTTTGGCGAGGTGGATCACCCTTATCCACATGCTTGTTGAATTCAAAGACTTCTAGTAGATTGAGGCATGATTTCCCTTTACAGAAACCATGTTGACTCTTCCCTAACAAATCTAGGTGTCTGATAATTCTGTTCCTTAATATAGTTTCAAACAATTTGCCTGTTACTGAAGCTAGGCTTACTGGCCTGTAATTGCCGGGATCACCTCTGGAGACTTTTTAAAAAATTGGCATCACTTTAGCTATCCTCCAGTCATCTGGTTTAGAATCTGATTTAAATGATAGGTTACAAACCACTGTTAGTAGTTCTGCAACTTCACATTTGAGTTCCTTCAGAACTCTCGGTTGAATACTATCTGAGCCTGGTGATTTATTCCTGATTAATCAATTTGTTCCAAAACTTCCTCCAATGACACCTGAATCTGGGACAGTTCCCCAGATTTGTCACCTAAAAAGAATGACTCAGATTTGGGAATCTCCCTCACATTGTCAGCCATGAAGACTAATGCAAAGAAATCATTCAGTTTCTCCTCAATGGCCTTATTGTCTGTGAGTGCTCCTTTAGCAGCTCGATCATCCAGTGGCCCCACTGGTTGTTTAGCAGGCTTCCGGCTTCTGATACACTAAAAAAAAAAAAATTGCTGTTACTTTTTGAGTCTTTGGCTAGCTGTTCTTCAAATTCTTTTTTTGGCCCTCCTAACTAGATTTTTACACTTCACTTGTCAGAGTTTATGCTCCTTTCTATTTTCCTCAATAGGATTTAATTTCCACTTTTTAAAGGATATCTCCTTGCTTCTAACTGCTTCTTTTACTTGGTTGTTTAGCCACAGTGGGACTTTTTCGGTCCTCTTACTGTGTTTTTTAATGTAGGGTATACATTTAATTTGAGCCCCTATTATGGTATCTTTAAAAACTTTCCATTGAGCTTACAGGGATTTCGCTTTTGGCGCTGTAACTTTTAATTTCCATTTAATTAACACCCTCATGGTTGTGTAGTTCCCCTTTCTGAAAGTAAATGGCATGGTGATGGGCTGCTATTTGTCATCTATTTCCTGCTGTTAATCTCTGCTGGCTCCATCCAGTTGCTCATATCTTACTGGTCTGTTTTTGTGGCCTTGGGGTTTTTACCTGTTAGCTCATCTTGGGTGCACCTGAAGTTAGCAATTCCCGTATGAGGTTCTGTTTCACCCTGCTAGTTACACAAACCAAGGTTTTACTGTTTACACAATGCTCAAGCTTGTTCTGGAATGCTGCAGCAGCAAAGACACATACCATACCTTAATATAATAAAATTTAACATTCCTGAGGTGGGAAGAACACCTCAACAGCCCAACACTGTGGCATTTAATTTCAGAAAGGGGAACTATGCAAAAATGAGGAGGTTAGTTAAACAGAAATTAAAAGGTACAGTGACTAGAGTGAAATCCTTGCAAACTGCATGGACACTTTTCAAAGGCACCATAATAGAGGCCCTACTTAAATGTATACCCCCAAATTAAAAAAAACACAGTAAAAGAACTAAAAAACAGCCACTGTGGCTTAACAACCATGTAAAAGAACCAGTGAGAGATAAAAAGGCATCTTTTAAAAAGTGGAAGTCAAATCCTAGTGAGGTAAATAGAAAGGAGCATAAACACTGCCAAATTAAGTGTAAAAATGTAATTAAAAAGGAGTTTGAAGAACGGCTAGCCAAAAACTCAAAAGATAATAACAAAATGTTTAAGTACATCAGAAGCAGGAAGCCTGCTAAACAACCAGTGGGGCCCCTTGATGGACGAGATACAAAAAGGAGCGCTTAAAGATGATAAAGTCATTGCGGAGAAACTAAATGGATTCTTTGCTTCAGTCTTCAGGGCTGAGGATGTTAGGGAGATTCCCAAAGAGAGTCCTGTGGCACCTTTAAAACTAACAGATGTATTGGAGCATAAGATTTTGGAACAAGGGAGATCCAGTGGACATAGTGTACTTAGATTTCCAGAAAGCCTTTAACAAGGTCCCTCACCAAAGGCTCATACGTAAATTAAGTTGTCGTGGGATAAGAGGGAAGATCCTTTCGTGGATTGAGAACTGGTTAAAAGACAGGGAACAAAGGGTAGGAATTAATGGTAAATTTTCAGAATGGAGAGGGGTAACTAGTGGTGTTCCCCAAGGGTCAGTCCTAGGACCAATCCTAGTCAACTTATTCATAAATGATTTGGAAGAAGGGGTAAACAGTGAGGTAGCAAAGTTTGCAGATGATACTAAACTGCTAAAGACAGTTAACACCAAAGCAGACTGGGAAGAACTTCAAAAAGATCTCACAAAACTAAGTGACTGGACAACAAAATGGCAAATGAAATTTAATGTGGATAAATGTAAAGTAATGCACATTGGAAAAAATAATCCCAACTATATGATGGGGGCTAATTTAGCTACAACTAATCAGGAAAAAGATCTTGGAGTCATCGTGGATAGT
Source organism: Terrapene triunguis (assembly GCF_002925995.2). Classification (NCBI taxonomy): domain Eukaryota; kingdom Metazoa; phylum Chordata; order Testudines; family Emydidae; genus Terrapene; species Terrapene triunguis. The sequence continues at coordinate 675,165 of NW_020664597.1, read as the reverse complement.
TCTCTGAAGACGTCCACGCAGTGTGCAGCGGCAGTCAAAAAAGCAAACAGGATGTTAGGAATCATTACAAAAGGGGATAGAGAATAAGACAGAGAATATCTTATTGCCCTTATATAAATCCATGGTATGCCCACATCTTGAATACTGCATACAGATGTGATCTCCTCATCTCAAAAAAGATATACTGGCATTAGAAAAGGTTCAGAGAAGGGCAACTAAAATGATTAGGGGTTTGGAACGGGTCCCATATGAGGAGAGTTTAAAGAGGCTAAGGCTTTTCATCTTGAAAAAGAGGAGACTAAGGGGGGATATGATAGAGGTATATAAAATCATGAGTGGTGTGGAGAAAGTGAATAAGGAAAAGTTATTTACTTGTTCCCATAATATAAGAACTAGGGGTCACCAAATGAAATTAATGGGCAGCAGGTTTAAAACAAATAAAAGGAAGTTCTTCTTCACACAGCGCACAGTCAACCTGTGGAACTCCTTGCCTGAGGAGGTTGTGAAGGCTAGGACTATAACAGGGTTTAAAAGAGAACTAGATAAATTCATGGAGGTTAAGTCCATTAATGCCTATTAGCCAAGATGGGTAAGGAATGGTGTCCCTAGACTCTGTTTGTCGCAGGGTGGAGAAGGATGGCAGGAGAGAGATCACTTGATCATTACCTGTTAGGTTCACTCCCTCTGGGGAACCTGGCATTGGCCACTGTCGGTAGACCGGATGCTGGGTTGGATGGATCTTTTGTTTGACCCAGTACGGCCATTCTTATGTTCTTATGTGTGTTCCCCCCCGCAAGGATGTTAAATTTTATTATGTTATGGTCACTATTACCAAAAGCTTCAGCTATATTCACCTTTGGGACCAGCACTAAATCAAGAACTGATTTTACACAGACTCCGTTACTCAGCTGTGTACCTATTCTAAACCGCTGACTAAACATTTTTTTCATAAATCCCAATAACTAACCTAAACTAATACATTGCTTACCCTATAATATCTTTCTTTTATTTGTCCTCCATTTCCTGCTGTTAATCTCTGCTGGCTCCATCCAGTTGCTCATATCTTACTGGTCTGTTTTTGTGGCCTTGGGTTTTTACCTGTTCTCATCTTGGCTGCACCTGACATTAGCAATTCCCTTATGAGGTTCTGTTTCACCCTGCTAGTTACACAGACCAAGGTTTTACTGTTTAGACAATCCTAAAGCTTGTTCTGGAATGCTGCATCAACAAAAACATACAAAAGGAACAATTCCTTCATATCTTCTTATAATAGTATATACAGTGCAGTAGGTGCTTGTTTGCAGCAATACCTTTTAAGAGCAACTGCTGCTTACGAGCAACATTTTTGCTGGGAACAGTTTCCCTACTGTGAATTGTCCACTCAGTAAGAGCAACATAAGCACCACATAAAAGCAACATTTGTGACACTGTGACATCACATCATCCATTTACTTGCATCACTTTTTTGTGCCAAATACCGACAAAATGCCAAGAAGTCTCGCACTGAAAGAAAATAGTTCAGATTATCTGAGACTGTCAAACTCCGGGGGTTACTCAAACCAAGTTGCAGTCAACTGGGAGTTCCACAGGTCAGTTGTATGCAGAATGTGGAAACAGAAGGATAAGTTTTTGGTTAAATATGAAGATGGACAGTTCAATAGCTGCCATAAGCGTGGGCGTGAATGAAAAGCCCCTGATGTCAACCAGGCTCTCTTTATATGGTTCAAGGAGAAGAGTCTGCAGGGAGCACTGTTTGATGGACACACAATCAAGGAGAAAGCCCTTCAGCTTGCTGCTTCACTTGGATTAAATGATTTTAAGGCAAATGATGGTTAGTTTAGCAGGTGGAAGACATGCTTCAATGTCACTTACAAAAAAGAGCATGGTGGAAAAACAGCAGACAAACCAGTAGCTTGAAAAGTTTTCCCCAGCTAACATCTACAATGCTGATGAAACAAGACTTTATCTGAAAGGGCTCTGTGACAGACGACGTGTAGAATAAAATGAAAAGCTAGAAGGAGGGACAGCTTCAAAGGACAGGGTAAGTGTGCCTGTCTGTGCCAACATGGATGGGAGCATGGGCAGTGGGTGAACCTAGGGCTGGGGGAGGCAAACCACCAGCCCCACCCTTTCCCCCCGGGGTCCTGCCCAAGCACCCCGCCCATAGGGGCATACCCTTCTCCCCCTTTGTGAGTGGTGTGCGGCCAGCCTGCCTCCCCAACCCGGGAGCATGGGGAGGGTGGGCAGCGCCCAGCCCCAACCTCCCCAGCCTCAGCGTGGCTGAAGCCTGGAGACTGCTGGGAGCCGTGATCGCCGCTGAGGGAGGGAGCCTGGAGGCGGAATGTGGGCGGGGCCACCCTGGCAGTTTGGGAAGGCATTGCCTTCCCCTGCCTCTTATACCCACTCCCCATGGAAGGGAATGACAAATTCCAGCCTTTCAGTAAACTTCCCCTCAAATATGTCAGTTCAGCAAATGTCTGCATGACAGGTGAGATTTTTGTCAACTGGCTTAAAAAGTGGGGTTGTCAGGTTCGCTTGCAGAGCCATAAGATATGGCTGTTACTGGATAAGTGCTTCACACCCCCCCCCCACCAAGGAGTGCTTCTCATTAACATTCAGCTCAAATTCTTATCCCCAACACTACATCTTTGATGCAACCTATGGGTCAAGGTGTGATTAAGAGGAAAGGACATTACCGATCAAAAATCACAAACCGGATTATTGTTCTTGATGCAGATCCCAACGCAGATGTTCAGACAGTCCTGAAAACTGTAAATTTGCAAGATCGAGTTCATCTTGTTGCTGAGGTATGGCAAGATGTAAATCTGGCAACAATTTCCAACTCTTTCCGGAAAGGCAAATTGGTTGTGCCAGTGGAGTGTGTGCAAGATGAAGATATTGGTAAAAATTTGACAACCCCTGAACGATGTTCCACTTCCAGTCAATGTGGAAAAAGAGGACTTAGTAGCTGCTGTGGCTGTGTATGAGGATTTGCTCATATTGGAGAGCTAACCAATGAGGAATTACTGAATGCTGCAGCTGTTGCAAAGCCAGAGAATTGAGCTTGTGTTGATGATTATCCTCTTAGAATCATAGAATCTCAGGGTTGGAAGGGACCTCAGGAGGTCATCTAGTCCAACCCCTGCTCAAAGCAGGACCAACCCCAACTAAATCATCCCAGCCAGGGCTTTGTCAAGCCTGGCCTTAAAAACTTCTACGGATGGTCATTCCACCACCTCCCTAGGTAACGCATTCTTGATTATGATATATTTCGAGAGAGTGACAGTGATTTTGATGAAGGTCCACCTCTGAGAAACTCAAAGCTGTTGAAGACTTTGAACACACTTTGGCACTTTTCACAGCTAGAGGGATTTGGTGATAGGGACTACAGGTCTCTTTAGGCCATTGAATCCTATCTTCAAAACAAAATTGCTACTGAGAAAAAGCAGAGCCGAATTAACCGAGTTCTTTCACCTGATATGAGTGAGTTTATCCATTCTTAATTAACTTACAAGTTGATACTCACTATATAAATAGAATACACTTTGATGTGGAATAATACTTTAATTTAGGTTATTACAGTGTTGTTGTTTATTTGCTTAGCAGACACCCTTAGCTAGGGTGACTTACACTGTGTACAAAGTATGATAGTTAATTGTGAGTACAAAAATGTTTACAAGTAAGAGCAAGAGATTGCATTTGTTGTCATGGTTGAAGTTTGTTCTGAAAACATAAAAATAAAACTTGATGCTTTTATAATGTTAACTCAATTAATACTGTATTCTTGATACAATATGGTAGTAGGCTTCAAATGCAGAACAGAGCAGATGTTTAAAATGTACAGTATGTATACTAATGTAAAACTGTAGCAATAATAATAAACATGCATCATATTGTTACAATTCTAGATTGTTTGCATGTTCTGTAGCTGTTTTAAAAGCAGGCTGCCTTTGGTCAGGCGACACTCCCCATAACAGCAAAAGTCACTTAGGAGCAACATAGCAAAACGGCACCAATATGTTCTACAAACAAGTGTCTACTGTATTCATTTCTCTAACATGATTTACTATATATATTTGACTAACACAATTCATTACCCAGTTTTCTAACAAGGTAATTTTTTTATGGTCTCTAGATCAAAAGTAGTTTGACAGATTTTCCTCAGAAAAATTCTCCTTTGCTGTCAATGTGTCAATTTTCTGGCCAATCTAAGTTCCCAAGCCAAATTTACAGTTGTGCTAAAATTAAGATTCTACCCCACTTCCCTTATAAAGTCGTAAGTATGATATGGAGAAGCTAGTACTTCTGCTTAATATTTCAATATAGCTTATCATTTTGCTTAAAGGTTTATATATAATGTAATACATATAATAGAAGCTGAGTTAATCATGTCATTGTTTCAGCATTGTATCTGCATGCACATTCTTAAGTGTCCTTTTCATTTTAATATAATTTTTGTGCATGGAATAAAATTTATCTATATTGGGATTTTACCAGGTGAATCAGTGTGATTTTCTATAGCTCACTTTTCAATTGATCTATAATCCTAGTAATACAATGCTAAAATGTAGAGTAGGTATGTTGGTATAGTTCTTTCTGTTTAGTGGCAGCAATAGCTTGGTGTGGACACATCAGTTGTTTTATCTTGTGAAATAGGAACTTCAAGCCCTACTTGAGGGGAAAAAAATGTTTTGTTTTACATTTTTGTAAAAATTCATTTGGGGTGGGGAGGGATGTCTACTTTTGTTTCTTTTGGTAGGCTAACATTTTACTTTTTACACTATTTATTTAGGAAGTTTTAACAAGTTTAGAAATCCTTGCCATGTAACTATCAGAAATGAAACAAAACAATCATTACAACAGTTATCTTTTGTTTAAAGAGACATTTCACAGGAATATAGTCATCACATCTTTCTGTTTAACACGGTGTTACACATTACAGAATGAGCATCATTATAAAATCTACATCATTTCTAGTGATTTATTAAATTGAGTTAAATCTCCAGGTACTCATTTGACAGATCAGATATCTATCAAATGTTAATATTCAAAAAAATTGGACACGTATGCTTTTTTTTTGAGGGGGAAGGGGGGCAAGTAAATGGACTTTGTCTGAGTACTGAATGAAAGATAACCAAATATCTAAGTATCTACCTGTCCTCTGTCTACTTTGCTGGCTATGTCATGGTGCGTTAATTTTTTCATAGCCACAACCTCCCATATTTTTAGAGCTATTCCTCAATGGTTGGGTTATTTTTCTTTTTCCAACGAGAGGCTACCAATAACTGAGCAGCTACTAGCAGATGAGAAATTATTAATTTCCTTCTGTGTGACCATTTCTACTAGGATGTCCCAAGAGGATTACCAGAGGATCATTTGATAATAAATATCCAACAATTGGTGATATTTGGTTACTGATTACATCCCAACACTCTGATGACTGGACATATCCACCATACATGCATAAAAATCTTTCACCACAATTTCTCCAACATTTATCCCCATTTAGTGTCTCTATATTTTTTAACCTGACTGGTGTGAGGTACCAGTAAAACAGTATCTTAATTTTTTCTCTTTTGTTGTGCTACAGACTGCGGTTTCTCGTTCTCTTTTCCAGATCAAACCCCATTCCTTTGGGGTAATTTGTCTATCCTTATTCTTTCCCCTGTGTGTCATATAGGGACACTTTTTTTTTGTCAGGAAAGATGTCTGCAAAGATTGGTAAATTAGTTATAATGTTTTTGTTTCTTAACTGACCAGATGCTGTCACTTCTATTAAAGTTGGCTTTCTGTAACAAACAGGTTTTCTAGAAAGTTGAGAAACATAATGCCTGACTTGAAAGTACTGGTACCAGGGGCCAGTGGGCCAGTTAAAGTTAGTTTTAATCTCTAAATAAATTAGAACATTTATTTATTGAATAACTGGCCAACTGTGTGTGTTCCATTGCTTTCCCAAACTTTGAAGCTCTCTGGTTCTTGATTTGGGTTAAGATTGGGATTATTTGCATTGGGTATCATTGGTGAGAACTGATCCTATCTCTAGTTCTATTCCAGACCCATGGAGTAGCCTTTGCTAAGGATGCGTGTACATTTCTGGCAGGTGTGATTTATTTATTAATCCGTGGTAGCCCAATGATGTGTACAATGCCACAATTTTCTTGTTCAATAAAGACCCAGTGTTTGGCTAGGTTAAAGGGCTCCCAGTCCACTACAGCTTTGAGCTGGCTGATTTGACAGTACCACAGAATATTTCAAACAGCTAGTCCACTCTGGTTAATAGGTCTGTATAATGTATTTGGTCTCACTTTTGGTCTTTTCTTATTCCATATAAATTCTAACAACATCCTCTGTATTTCTGCTTGGATTTTATCTGGGATAATCACAGAAAGATTTTGAAATAAGAAAAATATCCTTGGCAGAATATTAATTTGGATTGTGGCTATTGTCCCCCGCCAAGAAATTGCATACTTCCCCCACAACTCCAGTTCTTTTTTCATTTGCTGAAGTAGTGGTTTGACATTTAAATCATAGAGCTCTGTTGGTTTTTAAAGGATGATACAGTAAATATAAAACACTACAATATTTTCATGCCATGTACTATAGACTATGTGAAATAAAATCTCTCCTTTTAAATTGCCTCAGATGGTGTTTGAATTCTTCATGTGCTAACTACTGTTATACTCAGCACCCCAAACTCATAATAACCCTAATATGTTATTGATAGGTGTTATTGGCCCTTAGACACAAAATAGATGCCAAATAAAAGCCTAAGACAAACAGACAGACCTTCCAACAGAGCACTGTCATTCTACACGTCTCACTGGTAGCATGTTACTTTAATATGAGTCAATGAATGTGATATGAAATCCTTCTCATTCAATTTAATCTGTCACTAACTGAGTGTTTGTGTGGAATTTCTCAGGTATCGCTTTATGGAACACCGATACCCTTAGCAAACAAGTGGGGACAACGATGCAGCACAAGGCTGAATTTCAAATCATTGCATCTGACACTATGGAAGCTAAGGCCTCTGCTCTCAGTCTCTCAGGATCCCTAAAGGCGAGTTTCCTGGGGGGCCTGGTAGAAGTGAATGGATCAGCAGCATTTTTAAATGATACCAAGAGCTCCAAAAATCAAGCCCGAGTTACTTTGAAATATTCAGCAACAACCAAGTTTGAGCAGCTGGCCATAAGCCATTCAGAGCACCAGAATGTCTCTTATCCTGCTGTATATGACCAAAAGAAAGCAACCCATGTGGTCACGGCTGTGCTGTATGGGGCTCAGGCTTTCTTTGTGTTTGACAGGGAAGTTTCTTCAACTGAGAGTGTAGTAGAGATACAGGGAAACATGAAACTTATGATAGAAAAATTACCAAAAATTTCAGGAGGAGGAGAGGGGCCCGTGAAAATGGAGTACAAAAAAGCATCAGAGACTGAAAACTTCAGTTGCACGTTCTATGGTGATTTTGCTCTTGAGAACAATCCAGTTACTTACCAAGATGCCATGGAAATTTATTCCACCCTCCCAAAGCTGCTGGGTGACAATGGGGAGAAGGCCGTACCAGTGAGAGTCTGGCTGTACCCATTGCAGCTGCTGGATTCCAGAGCTGCTAAGCTGGTGCGTGAGATCAGCATAACACTGATCTTTGATGCTCAAACAGCCTTGGAGCAACTGACTGAACTGGACATGCGATGCAATGACATGATGAAAAATCCAATTGCCACAACCTTCCCCGAAATCAAAAAGAAAATCCAGCAATTCAAAGATCTCTGTCAGCAACACAGACAGACATTCCAGAAACAACTAGCAAGAATCTTACCTGCTATCCGTGGAGGTGGAGCAGAGGAAGGGGCCCTGGTGGACATTTTAATAAGCAAAAAGCAATCACCATTCAATACACAGAGACTCAATGAATTTCTGGATACCAAGGAGCGAGAGATGAATTTAGTGGATTCCTACCTTACTAGGCTACAGAATGTGGAAGTTGTATCCTCCGAGAGTGAACTAGAAAAAATAGTCCTCAGCCCTGAGCATGACTCTGTTGTGTCTTTCACACTCACTTCAATACACAACAAAGAACCATATTTATCAGATTTGAACTTTTGGCTTCAAAGACAGTTTCTGGAGAAAAATCATGATTCAGCCTCAGCCAGTTCTCCCTATGAGACATCAAACTCCAAACAGTGGTTTGAGGATGAAGAGATAAAAAGAAAAGCACGAAAATTCGCCAAGTCCTTCTCTGACTTTACCAAGGTCAATAAATCTCAAGCAAAGACCCGGTTCATTGTGGCCTCTGTTCCAGATGAGGAACATCCAGGAGCTTCCATTTACCTGTATGCAGATGGAGAGCTGGTCAGCACCAACTTTGAGCCCCCATCAAAACCACTCCCTCCTCTGATTGATGGAATCAGACACAATTGTGTGCAGCTCACATTTAACCCATCAGACTCTGGAAGGGCTGCGATATCCGGCTATCTGGTAGAGTACAGAATTGTAGGGCAGGAGAACTGGACAGCTGTGGATGTAAATAGCACACAAGAGACATTCACAGTAACAGGGCTACGTTCAAACACCGAGTACCAGTTCCGATACGCTGCAGTGAGCGAACCAGGGCTCAGCGAGAGCAGCGACGTGAGTGATCCTGTGAAGACTCTTCCCCCTACCAGCCCTCCTGGGAACCTGGCAATGGCCACTGTAGAATTATTTTCCATCACCCTCACCTGGGAGAGTCCAAGTGTCATTGAAGATGGAGTCGGTATAAGGGAGTATCAGGTGGAATATAAAGAGGAGGCTGGAGGTGAAATATATGAGCAGAAAGACAAATGGCTGGAACGAAGGACAGGAGACAGAACTGGCTCTTGTAACATTGCTGAACTGAGGCCTGAGACGACCTACAGATTCAGAGTGTCGGCTGTGTGTGCGGATGGGGCTGTGAGTGACCCAAGTGAGGAGAGTTGCATCTCAACCCTAAAGAGAGGTAAACATAAATAAATCTGCCTATTTTTTTCCTCAATTAAAGTCCTCTAGTGCCTGGAGCTACTGGATCAGGTAAGAGAATCCTTATCGTGGGAATTAATCTAAAATATCCTGGGTGTCTAATGCAGAATCAGCTTTGATTCAAACTAGGAATAAAATTACAAATAAATCTTAGCATCCACTTTAAACACCCAAGCTGGTTCCTATGCACGGACTAGATGGGTTAGGTCAATGTTTCTGAATGCCCAGTCCATGGACAGGTGCCAGTCTATGGCAGCCTCCTTGCTGGTCCCTGAGATTTCCTTGACACAGTTTAGGAAGGCAGCAAGCCGCTCCCTGGTATCAAAAAGATTGAGAAACACTTGCTTAGGTGATCGATACCCCAGACACAGATCACAGAGTGGATCAACATAAGAACGACCATACTGGGTCAGACCAAAGGTCCATCTAGCACAGTATCCTTTCTACCGGCAGTGGCCAATGCCAGGTGCCCCAGACAGAATGAACAGAACAGGGAATCATCAAGTGATCCATCCCCTGTTGCCCATTCCCAGCTTCTGGCAAACAGAGGTTAGGGACACTCAGAGCATGGGGTTGCATCCTTGATCATCTTGGCTAATAGCCATTGATGGACCTATCCTCCATGAACTTATCTAATTGTATTTGGAGCCCAGTTATAGTTTTGGCAACGATTTCCACAGGTTAACTGTTCATTCTGTGAAGAAGTACTTCCTTTTGTTTGTTTTAAACTGGTTGCCTATTATTTAACCAGGTCATCCCTAGTTCTTGCATTATGTGAAGAAGTAAATAACACTTACTTCCTTTATTCACTTTCTCCACATCATTCATGATTTTTTAGACCTCTGTTCTATATCCCCTTAGTCGTTTCTTTTCCAAGGTGAAAAGTGCCAGTCTTTTTAATCTCTCCGCATACCAAAGCTGTTCCATACCCCTAATCATTTTTGTTGCCCTTCTCTGTACTTTTTCCAGTTCCAGTATATCTTTTTTGAAATGGGTGACCACATCTGTATGCAGTATTCAAGGTGTGGATGTGCAATGGATTTATATAGTGTCTCTTTGATATTTACTGTTTTATTATCTATCCCTTTCTTAGTGGTTCCTAACATTGTTAGTTTTTTTGACTGCCGATGCACATTGAGTGGATGTTTTCAGAGAACTATCCACAATGACTGCAAAGTCTCTTTGAGTAACAGCTAATTTAGACCAGTGGATATTAACCTTTCCAGATCACTGTACATATTTCAGGTGCCTGATTTGTCTTGCCTACTCCCAAGTTTCCCCTCACTTAAAAACTATTTGCTTACAAAATCAGAAATAAAAATACAGAAGTGTCACAGCGCACTGTTACTGAAAAATTTGCTGACGTTCTCATTTTTACCTTATAATTATAAAATAAATCAATTGGAATATAAATATTGTACTTACATTTCAGTGTATAGTATATAGAGCAGTATATACAAGTCATTGTATGAAATTTTAGTTTGTACTGACTTCACTAGTGCTTTTTATGTAGCCTACACCTAATCTAAGGCAACAGGTTGTGCAGAGACAGCTGCTCGGAAAGGGCACGAGTTGAAGTGACGTTGAAATGTTCAAATGAAAAAACCTTTCAGGAGACAACAGCAGGGCCGGCTCTAGGCACCAGCCAAACAAGCTGGTGCTTGGGGCGGCACATTTTTAGGGGCGGCATGGCCGGCGCCAGAATGCCGCCCCTAAAAATGTGCCGCGGCCGCCCTGGCTCACCTCCGCTGCTGCTGCCTGGGAGGGAGGGGGAGATCCCGAGCGGCCGTTTCGCGCGCCGCTGCTCCCCCTCCCTCTCAGACTTGAGAGCCTGGGAGGGAGGGGGAGGAGCGGCGCCCGCGCCGCGGCCACTCGGAGTCTCCCCCTCCCTCCCAGGCTCTCAAACCTGGGAGGGAGGGGGAG
>NW_020664597.1:608912-663845 GCF_002925995.2 Terrapene triunguis | reverse complement strand
GGGGGGGGGGGGGGGGGGGGGGGGGGGGGGGGGGGGGGGGGGCGGCCAAAATTGTTTTTGCCTTGGGCGGCAAAAATTCTAGAGCCGACCCTGGACAACAGCATCAGCAGCAATGGGGAGGAGGCTAGAAAGGAGATGAAAATGAGGGCCAGGTTGTGGAGTGACAGTGGTAGAATTGCCTATGGGGATAGAAAATGAGGGAGAAGTGAAATATTGAGCATACAGAAGCTAATATTAAAGAAAATAGTCCATGATCCAAGAGGGCATTTTCCTTCTGAGGCTACTGCTCTCCCTCACTCTGGCTCTGCTTCACAAGGGCGATGGGGCTCGTGGAATCCATTCCTTCTTCAGAGACAGACAGTTTTGTGAGATGGGGCCTGATCTTGCCCAAAAGGTGGGGAGACAGGGAAGCTGGCTCCACTGTCCTTTCTCCTTCCAGGGTCTCTACAGCAGCACCATGAATTGATCTAATCCATGGGTTCTCAAACTTCATTGCACTGTGACCCTCTTCTGGCAACAACAGAAATTACTACACACCCCAGAGAGAGGGGGCCCAAAGCCTGAGCCCGCCCGAGCCCCGCTGCTCTGGATGCGGGAGGGGAGCAAAGCCTGAGTCCCATCACCCTGGGAGAGGGGGCAGAGGGCTGTAACCTGAGCCCCGCCACTGGGGGATGAAGCCCTTGGGATTTTGCTCTCCAAAATCATAGAATATCAGGGTTGGAAGGGACCTCAGGAGGTCATCTAGTCCAACCCCCTGCTCAAAGCAGGACCTAATCCCAACTAAATCATCCCAGCCAGGGCTTTGTCAAGCCTGACCTTAAAAACCTCTAAGGAAGAAGATTCTACCACATCCCTAGGTAACCCATTCCAGTGCTTCACCACCCTCCTAGTGAAATAGTGTTTCCTAATTGGAAAGTGGAACTAATTGATAAACTTAACTGTAACAAGTCACTGGGACCAGATGGCATTCACCCAAGAGTTCTGAAAGAACTCAAATGTGATATTGCGAAACTATTAACTAGGGTTTGTAACCTGTCCTTTAAATCCGCTTCTGTACCCAATGACTGGAACATAGCTAATGTTACACCAATATTTAAAAAGGGGTCTAGAGGTGATCCCGGAAATTACGGACAATTAAGTCTAACACCTGTACCGGGCAAATTAGTTGAAACAATAGTAAAGAATAAAATTGTCAGGCACATAGAAGAACATAAATTGTTGGGCAAAAGTCAACATGGTTTCTGTAAAGGGAAATCATGTTTTACTAATCTATTAGAGTTCTTTGAAGGGGTCAACAAACATGTGGATAAGGGAGATCCAAGTGGACATAGTGTAGTTAGATTTCCAGAAAACCTTTAACAAGGTCCCTCACAAAAGGCTCATATGTAAATTAAGTTGTCACGGGATAAGAGGGAAGATCCTTTCATGGATTAAGAACTGGTTAAAAGACAGGGAACAAAGGGTAGGAATTAATGGTAAATTTTCAGAATGGAGAGGGGTAACTAGTGGTGTTCCCCAAGGGTCAGTCCTAGGACCAATCCTAGTCAACTTACTCATAAATGATTTGGAAGAAGGGGTAAACAGTGAGGTGGCAAAGTTTGCAGATGATACTAAACTGCTCAAGATAGTTAAGACCAAAGCAGACTGCAAAGAACTTCAAAAAGATCTCACAAAACTAAATGATTGGGCAACAAAATGGCAAATGAAATGTAATGTGGATAAATGTAAAGTAATGCACATTGGAAAAAATAACCCAAACTATATGATGGGGGCTAATTTAGCTACAACTAATCAGGAAAAAGATCTTGGAGTCATCGGGGATAGTTCTCTGAAGACGTCCATGCAGTGTGCAACGGCAGTTAAAAAAAGCAAACAGGATGTTAGGAATCATTACAAAAAGGATAGAGAATAAGACGGAGAATATCTTATTGCCCTTATACAAATCCATGGTGCACCCACATCTTGAATACTGGGAACAAATGTGGTCTCCTCATCTCAAAAAGGATATACTGGCATTAGAAAAGGTTCAGCGAAGGGCAACTAAAATGATTAGGGGTTTGGAACGGGTCCTATATGAGGAGAGATTAAAGAGGCTAGGACTTTTTAGCTTGGAAAAGAGGAGATTAAGGGGGGATACGATAGAGGCTTATAAAATTATGAGTGGTGTGGAGAAAGTGAATAAGGAAAAGTTATTTACTTGTTCCCATAATATAAGAACTAGGAGCCACCAAATGAAATTAATGGGCAGCAGGTTTAAAACAAATAAAAAGAAGTTCTTCTTCACACAGCGCACAGTCAACCTGTGGAACTCCGGCTGTGAAGGCTAGGACTATAACAGGGTTTAAAAGAGAACTGGATAAATTCATGGAGGTTAAGTCCATTAATGGCTATTAGCCAGGATGGGTAAGGAATGGTGTCCCTAGCCTCTGTTTGTCAGAGGGTGGAGATGGATGGCAGGAGAGAGATCACTCGATCATTACCTGTTAGGTTCACTCACTCCAGGGCACCTGGCATTGGCCACTGTCGGTAGACAGGATACTGGGCTGGATGGACCTTTGGTCTGACCCAGTACGGCCATTCTTATGTTCTAATATCCAACCTAAACCTCCCCCACTGCAACTTGAGACCATTACTCCTTGTTCTGTCATCTGCCACCACTGAGAACAGTCTAGTTCCATCCTCTTTGGAACCCCCTTTCAGATAGTTGAAAGCAGCTATCAAATCCCCCCCTCACTCTTCTCTTCTGCAGACAAAATAATCCCAGTTCCCTCAGCCTCTCCTCACAAGTCATGTGCTCCAGGCCCCTAATCATTTTTGTTGCCCTCCGCTGGACTCCTTCCAATTTTTCCACATCCTTCTTGTAGTGTGGGGCCCAAAACTGGACACAGTACTCCAGATGAGGCCTCACCAATGTTGAATATAGGGGAATGATGACGTCCCTCGATCTGCTGGAAATGCCCCTACTTATTCAGCCCTGGGTGGTGGGGCCCTTTGAACCTTAGTGGTGGGGCTCAGGTTTTATCTTTGTCCCTGTGTCTCAGCAAATCTAATGCCAGGCTTGGCAACCCTATTAAAATGGAGTTGTGACTTACTTTGAGGTCCCAACCCACAGTTTGAGAACCGCTGATCTAATCCAACATGTCATTATGAAAAATACTAGCTGAGGTCAGAAAGTCTGACCTCCTTTTCCCTCCCCAGGGAAGTTTGGATCTAGGCGCCTCGCCTCCCTGGTGGTGTCTGCGCCCATTTCCCTGCCCTCATGTGTGTGTTGGGATCTGGAGAGCCTCTACCTCTCTATGAAGGTCTGACTCCTCCTGTTCCCCTCATATGAGCTTGGATCTGTCGTGGGCTTCCCTTCTTGGGGTATCTCCACCCTTCACACTGTCCCTCTTCCTGTGGGAGCCAGAATGTGGAGGGACCTTGAATTTCTGGGAGAGTCTGAGCCCTTCTCCCTGCCCCCTACATGTGTGCTAGAATCTTGGGTGTCTGTCCCTTGGAGGGGGTCTGAGCCCCTGTGTGGGTGTACTGGGATATGGGGAGCCCTGTCTCTCTAAGGGGGTCTGAGCCCTTCTCCCTTTCCCCCATGTGATCCAGGATCCTGGGGGACCTGGCCCCCTGAAGGTGTGTGAGCCTCTCTCCCTCCCTCCCCACCCCCCATGAGCAGGCATGTGAAGAAGTCCTGCCCCTATTAGAGGAGAGCTGAGAACAGGCATGCTTGGTGCATATCACAGCCTCTCAACCCCTGACACTTAACAACAACAACAACAACAACAAAAGGGAAAAAAAACCAGAACCAGAACAACCCCAACCCAGCAAGCTGGGAAAACTAAAGATCTGGGAACCTCTAAGAGGCAATACTTCCCCTCTAGCAAGCACTGAGTCTGTGTATAGCAAAAAAAATTTTTTATTAAAAAGGAATCGAGCATTCACTTGGGAAAACACCACAATCATGATTTAAAAGCATGAAACCATAAGCGAATACTCACCCCCAGTACATTGGGCAGTGTCCTTTGCCTCAGTTTCCCACCTTGCAATGTGAAAGTCCAACAAATAACTGGTTTCAGAGTAGCAGCCGTGTTAGTAAATAACTGTCCCTTTTACATGCCACTCCCCTTTCCCTCTCCTGCACCCCACTCAAAGTTGGTTGTCCTTGGTCACGAAGATGCAGAGCTCAGAGGTGCATTTGCTTGGGCCCACCTCCCCGCCGTGAAATGGGAGGGAGGTGTTGAGCAATGCCTCCACTGCTGCCACTGCTCATCTCTGCTGCTGCTTGTGGCTCACTGCCACTTCTGCGAAGCCACGTTCTGAGACTCCCCCCACTTAGCCCAGCTCTTAGTGATTTCAGCAGGTAGTGGGGAACCTCTCTGTTACTGGGCTGCTTCATTGTCTTTTACTGCAACACTGTCCCCAGACCAGGCCTAAGGCTTAGTTCCTAGATGTGCTCCTCAGAGATGTCAGCTCTAGGAACCACTGAACAGAAACAAGCACTCTCAGCTGAATCCAATCAGCTCTGTCTTTAGACACTGCACAGGGGAGGGTCAAATGGTGTCTAGTGCCTGGTCCACACTAACCCCCCACTTCGAACTAAGATACGCAACTTCAGCTACATTAATAACGTAGCTGAAGTCGAAGTACCTTAGTTCAAACTTACCGTGGGTCCAGACGCGGCAGGCAGGCTCCCCCGTCGACTCCGCGTACTCCTCTCGCGGAGCGGGAGTACCGGCGTCGACGGCGAGCACTTCCGGGATCGATCCCAGAAGATCGATTGCTTACCGCCGGACCCGGAGGTAAGTATAGATGTACCCTAGGACTCTTCAGGCAAAACTCACTCCATCAGGTAGGAACACCTCCCTCTCCCCACCCACCCTTCACAGGCATTTGGCATCTGTACCCCTGCTTAGCAAGTGAGGTTCAGTTTAGGTGACCCCCTCAATCAGGGCATGTTAAGTAGTTAATGCATTACCCCTGCATGCAATGCTAAAGTGAATGGTAACCCAACACCAGCCAATGTCTATTAGTGAGACAAGGTTGGGGAGGTGATAGCTTTTATTGGACCGGTTTCTGTTGGTGACAGATACCAGCTTTTGAGCCACACAGAGCCCTTACTCAGGTCTGGGAAATGTACTGTGTGTGTTACAGCTGGTCCAATAAAAATAACAACATCACCTGCTCCAATAAAAGACATTTCCTCATCCACTTTGTGTCTCTGATATCCTGGGACTGACATGGCTACAACAACACTGTGTCCATGGGTGTGTCTATGATGGGGGAGAACTCATTTGAATCATAGAATCATAGAATATCAGGGTTGGAAGAGACCTCAGGAGGTCATCTAGTCCACCCCCCTGGCTGGCCTCTTTGTTCAGCAGCAAGGGTAGATGCAATTGCTTTAAAAACAAGAGAAGTTGCTAAGTCACCTGGCTGGGTGCTGTGGGATTCTAACTAGGATTGGTTGAAAAGTTTCCATCAAAGCTGGGTTCTTGATGAAAAAATTGGGTTTTCTACTAAACAAAACTTTTCATGAGAAGTCCATGGCAAATTTGGACTTTTCATCAGAAAACCAAAAAGCTATTGTCTTTTGGCCAATGGATTTAGGCTGAATACTCTTTTGTTTTTTATGAACATTTGACATTTTCTGTCCAA
The DNA here is from genome assembly GCF_002925995.2 of Terrapene triunguis. Classification (NCBI taxonomy): domain Eukaryota; kingdom Metazoa; phylum Chordata; order Testudines; family Emydidae; genus Terrapene; species Terrapene triunguis. The sequence continues at coordinate 658,202 of NW_020664597.1, read as the reverse complement.
AAAAAAACCATTTTCTGACCAGCTCTATTTCTGACAGCACAGGTGGGGCTTTGGTGTTTGGGTTAAAGAAACATATTTCCAGTTTAAATATGATACTGTTTGAAATGTCTTTGCATGTGTAGATAAAGGTTTGATACTGCTGGTGTGTGTTCAGCTGCCTCCTCATATCTCTGCCAATGCACCTGAGTCCTGACCTGCAATAGAGCCTGGTATTTCAGTCCTGGCTCTCTCCGGAACAAAGACTAACAATCAAGCCAAACCATGCAGTGGTTTTGTGATGTGGGAAATTGTTTTCTATGTTCAAGGAGGAACCAAAGTAGGTTCACTGAAGAGCAGACCTTACACTGGAAATGATCATAGTTCACACTGTACTTGGCTAAACATTTTCTCCTTCAATCCTACGCCTTCGAGGGTTGCAGTCAGTCCCACAACTGCCTTTAAAAAAAACCCCAAATTTTAAATAATTCTTTTCCAGTTTTCTCAGTGTTTTCCTAATTCCCTGTATCCCGTCCCTGCATTTCTTCTGATTTTGAAAACAGCCAACATTTCCCAGGCTGCACTGCCAGCTCCACAGACAATCTCAGCTTCCTGGCATGGTAGGAATGATGGACTCTGGCATACTCCATCCCTGCACCAATCTTACTGGTCTGAGGACAGTCATGCCGATGTGGACACAGGTTTGGTGGGACTCTGCAGCTCCTCCCTGATCAAGAGTGAGGGGTCACTTGTGGGCAAGCCACCTGCTCTCCTGCAACTTAGCTCCCTTCCTCCAATGAGCCTTCCACAGATCCTACCCCCCATTTCTTCCCCATGCAGGGTCCAGGGCAGTTACTGCTGACCCGGTGCAGCCCAACACCACAGGGAGAGGGGACCCGGAAGGAGAGTGTTAATGAAATCACAAAGGATCATTTTCTCCTCCTCCCAGGCCAGTTGCCCTTGGTGGCTGTTCTTCACCCTGACAGGCCCACCCTCCCCAGCTGGCAGCTCCACTTAGCACCGGTCAGCCAGAGAGGATTTCCCTGGGCTGCTCGCCCATTCAGTGTCCCAGGCTGTTACCCAGCTGATGAACGGCCTCACTGGCTGAAACAGTCGGGAAGGCACCATTTCCCCTGGTGTAACTCCCCCAGCTGAGTGCCAGGCAGACTCCATGCGAGGGGAAGCGCCAAGGGGATGCTGAGGCCATTGCCGAGAGAGGGCTCCTCTCTGGGATCCCATTGCTGCTCTGCTGCTGTGCAGACTGGCTCCCCGGGGAAGTCCTAAGGCCTCCATGCCACGGAGAAGGTGGGATTTGGCTCTAAAGCCGGGCAATGCAGCTCTACTGCATTTATTCCCCTGCATGTGTTCATCAGCTCCCCTAACTGAGAGTGACAAGAGCTGCTATTGTGGGCATGGTGCATGTTCTCCATCGACTTCTACTGTCTGTACCTCTCCTACGGTGTTTTCTTCCTCTCCTCCCCTCTTTTCCTTCACTGTTTTCCCTCCTCACTCCTGTTTTTCTTCCCCTGCTCCCCAGGCTTCACTCTTCTTCCCCTTCATCCATCTGTCCCAATTATTTGTCCCATTCCCCTTTTCATCTTTTTTGTATTCCATTCTTTCTCTCTCTAGTCTCCTTCCTTTCTCTTTTTATCTCATCACCCAAAAAAATAAAACAAAAGGGCTGATTTGTAGAGGTACTGAGCACCCAAATCTCCAGCTGAAGTCGGGGGAGCTGGGAGTGCTCCACTTCTCTGGAAGTCAGGTCCAAGTTAAACTCCTTGGGCATCTTCCGCTAAACAGGGAGCCCATTCTCTAGCCTGCCCCGGCTCTTTCTGCTGCTCCCACCTTGCTGGACTGGCTCCTGGTGACCCCTGCTCCTCTCTGCGTGTGGTAGAGGCTGGACAGGGAGCTAATGAGACCTGGTGGCAACACCACACCATGAGCAGTGATTCCAAAACAGAACAATAAGGATCCAGATCAGCATCCCACCCAGAAACACCTGATCCCGGCGCTGGCCCCCTCCAGCCCAAAGCCTGCTGGGTGCTTAGAACTCACTCAAATCTGAGCCGAGGCCTCCAAAGGTGACAGGCTGTCAGTGTTAACCACCCACTTTGCTACTCCGCTCCAACATGCAAAATGTTTCCATGCCAGTTAACTAAGGCCTTACAACAGTTATAATCACAGAACGGGAAATCCCCAAACTCACCCATTGTTACTTTATTATCTTTACCATGACATTGTCAAACTTCTTCTTCCAGGCCTAAGAGCTGCCAGACTGTACATTGAGAAACCTGAACTAAGGATTGTTCTTGTTGGTAAAACTGGAGCTGGGAAAAGTGCAACGGGAAACTCCATCCTTGGTGTGAATCTGTTTGATTCTAAAATCTCAGCAAAATCTGTAACGGTGACATGTACGGTCAAGAAAAGAGATTGGAAAGGCAGGGACATTGCAGTCATTGATACTCCTGGTCTTTTTGACACAAAAATACCTTTAAAAGAAACTGTGAAAGAAATAGGGCGTTGTGTGGTAGTCTCCTCCCCAGGACCCCATGCTATAGTTCTGGTGATGCAGTTGGGTCGTTTCACTGAAGAAGAGAAAAATACAATTACAAGAATACAAGACATTTTTGGGCAAAAAGCTACGGAGTACATGGTCTTCTTGTTCACCAGAAAAGATGACTTAGATGGTTGTACTTTACAGGATTATTTAAAAGATTCCAGTGACAAAGATCTTCAGAAGCTGATGAAAAAGTGCGGAAATCGATGCTGCGCTTTCAACAACAAAGCGAAAGGACAGGAGCAGGAAGCCCAGATTTCAGAGCTGATTGAAATGACTGATAAGATGGTGCAACAGAATGGAGGCTCACATTATACTAATAACATGTATAAATATGCTCACATGAAACTTCAAGAAAAAATCAAGATACTCAGAGAAAACTGTAAGGAAGAGATGGAAAGAAAAGAAAGAGAGCATGATGAGGAATGTAAAAATATAGATAAGGAGCTAAAGAAGGAAGGCTCAGATGATGGAATCACTTTGAAACAAAAGACCCAACAGAAGGAGGCCCTAGGACAAAAACTGGAAAAAGATTTAGAGAAAATAAATAACAGCTACCAGGAATGCCTAAGTGAACTCAGGGAACAAGCTGATGATGCTTCTATAATAGAAGCCATTTTATTAGAATTCACACATACATTTTCAAAAATCAAATGCTGGTTTGGATAATGATTGACTTACTATAATTTCCCCTTCTCTTGTCACTTTGCCAGTTTTTCAATAGTCATAAATGGAGTTTCAGTGCTTTGTAACAATTTAACCTCCTAATTTTTTCTGCATTGAAGTTTATATTTGTATCAGCTTCTTAGTCAGGCTTATACTTTCATACCCTACAGCAGATGCATACAAAGCATGTGTAAATGAAGCTATTAGCTTTTGTTCTTTATTAACGTTGTGTGCTGGTTCCAGCTACAGTTAAAAATTCCAGCTACAGTTATTTGATCTCTTCTGAACTATGAGTTGGAATAAGCTTGGGTCGATATGATGTATTAATTGTGACTAATATTGTTGTCAATATGGTTGTAAATGTAGACGTTACTTCTGTTCAGGAATCATTTACGGAAATCAGAATCCGTTCATAAAAATAACCATTCATAAGTATTCACTGATCAGTTTGGATGAACAGTTGGTTGTTCACAAGCAGTTCATTCTGACTATAGTCAGTATTTGTAATTATGACTGGCCATCGAAGTCACATGGTATTTTTTTAGTCTTCTGGATTAAAATTTTGTAAACAAGAGAATAATGAATGATGCATGATGTGGATTTTCCAACCAATACTCTGAAAATTCATGAAACCTTCAAGGTTTGCAAATACTTTTCCAAATTCAAATCAGCACTTCTATTCACTAAACTATTTGTGACTAAATGCTTTAAAAATATTCACAGTCCTACCACATCTACCTATAGATATAGCCTACCTATAATTATGTAATGTACTTCTCCTATATTTTCCAGTTTCGCTTCTGATTTGCTGTGAAATGTCATGTTATAATTTCCATTAATTATGAATGATGCTATGAAAATAAGTTCTATTTATATTTAATCATATGTCAGCACTTGCGGTTATAGAATTTGAAAACTTTATGTAGTTTTATGCTGAATTTTAAGACACATTAACCCAGATATCATTTATGTAGCCAATTAGTTAATTTTCTCATCCATTTATGATTGTGCTATGTGATGTTATGGTCAATTTATATGCTATTTCATATACAATCAATGTATGCTTAATAGATTTAAATGGTAGGATTACAAAAGTATACGACTGATAAGTATTTACAAGTAATGAATGTGTACTAGGGTTATAAATAACGCATGACTGAAATGCTTGGCCTACTGGCTGAGACTTGTAAGATTTCATCTTAACCATACTAGGCCATACACTTAAGAATGCTTGACATGAGTGGTTAACCAACGAATAACCCTATAGTCCCAAGATTACTGTAAAGATGTACCAATAGGTGATTGTAATAGATCACAATGTATTGTCCGAGACTATGAGAGACATGATTGTAACATCTTTGAATGTCTTTCTTGACCACAGAGTACATGTCCTGCATAGATGCTAATACAGAATGAGAGGAACTACAAACAACCTATGAAAAATGGGGACCCCAATATTTATGAGGTGTGAAGTACAGATAAGGGAAAGAGGACTGACACCTTCATACATATGCAAAAGGTGTTAGGTGCAGTTAGAATTGCAATATATAAAGGGTTCCCTGGTTAAGTAAAAGTGCAAATACCCACGGGAAAAACCCAAGCAGGAACTATCCCTCTACTGATGATCAGTTGGTGAGAGGGTCCATCGGACCCTAGAATATCTTTGAGGATGTGAGTCTCATTATAGTTATAATTATTCAGTAGGTTTTTGTAGGATTTCTATATGCACGGTGTAATGTTGCACTCAATATGTTTTATGTAAATATGCTTATGAGTGTGAATATGATGTAACTGGAATATGCTTTATGCAAAAGGCCTCTTGTAAGATATCATTACAAAGCTTATAATGTACTGAGTGTGTTCATCCTATTTGTTTGCATGTATTATATCTATATCTAGAGTTAGGAGAATAAGATATAAATTTGTATTAGTGATGTAAACATATTAAGTGGAAGCCATTAAGGGTGCTTCAGAATCAATGAACTGTAAATGGCTTTGTTTACTTGCAAAAATTCCTGTGTACGTGTGGGTCAACCCAGGAAGAATGGAGGCTGGGGTCTCACAGGACATGTGGCCATAGCACATGATACTGGAATCCATCTTAAATCTGTTACCTTTCCATTTAGGAGGGGTGGGGACCCAGACAGACAAAAGATTCCTGCCTTGTACAAAAGCTATAAAAGGGGGTGGAACAGGACAAAGGGGGCCAGTCATGAGAAAGCCCCTGCTTACCACCTAAGATGTCTGCTGGAACTAACAAGGACTATACCGGGGGAAAGGATTGGGCCCAGACTAGGAAGGAGTTTAGTCTGGGAAAGAAGCTTATTGGAACATCTCTGAGAGTGAGATATTACCTGTAACCAGTTTCTTAATGTATTAGGCTTAGACTTGTTTGTTTTGTTTCATTTTGCTTTGTGACTTACTTTGTCCTGTCTGTTATTATTTGAAACCACTTAAATCCTACTTTTTATACTTAATAAAATCACTTTTGTTTATTAGTAAACCCAGAGTAAGTGATTAATACCTGGAGGAACAAAGAGCTGTGCATAACTCTCTATCAGTGTTCTAGAGGGCGGACAATTTATGAGTTTACCCTATCTCAGCTTTATACAGAGTAAAACAGATTTATTTGGGGTTTGGATCCCATTGGGAGCTGTGTGTCTGAGTACTGAAGACAGGTAACCTGCTGAGCTTTTTTCAGTTAAAGTCTGCAGCTTTGGGGGTGTCATAAATATAAAGGGAAGGGTAACAGCCCTCCTGTGTACAATACTATAAAATCCCTCCTCGCCAGAGACTCCAAAATCCTTTTACCTGTAAAGGGTTAAGAAGCTCAGGTAACCTGGCTGGCACCTGACCCAAAGGACCAATAAGGGGACAAGATACTTTCAAATCTTGGTGGGGGGAAGGCTTTTGTTTGTGCTCTTTGTTTTGGGGGTTGTTCGCTCTTGGGACTAAGAGGGACCAGACATCAATCCATGCTCTCCAAATCTTTCTGAACAAGTCTCTCATATTTCAAACTTGTAAGTAACAGCCAAGCAAGGCGTGTTAGGTTTATCTTTGTTTTCTCAACTTGTAAATGTACCTTTTGCTATAGGGTTTACCTCTGTTTGCTGTAACTTTGAACCTAAGGCTAGAGGGGGTTTCTCTGGACTCTTTGAATCTGAAGTTATTTTCCATCCTGATTTTACAGAGATGATTTTTACCTTTCTTTAATTAAAAGCCTTCTTTTTAAGAACCTGATTGATTTTTCCTTGTTTTAAGCTCCAAGGGGATTGGATCTGGACTCACCAGGAATTGGTGGGGGGAAAGGGGAGGGGGGGAATGATTAATTCCTCCTTGTTTTAAGTTCCAAGGGGTTTGGATTGGTGTTCACCAGGGAATTGGTGGAGGAGTCTCTCAAGGCTACCCAGGGAGGGAAAGGTTTTGTGTGTGTGGGGGGGAAACAGAGTTTCCCAAATGACTCAAACTATTTGGGTGGTGGCAGCAAAAGCAGATCTAAGCTGGTAGTTAAGCTTAGAGGTTTTCATGCAGGTCCCCACATCTGTACCCTAGAGTTCAGAGTGGGGAAGGAACCTTGACATGGTGAGCAGCGGTGAGGGATTTTAAAGGAACCAAAAGCCAGTATGATTTTTCCCCTCCTTTCTAGCTGCTTAGAAAGCAGCCTGAAGGCAGAGGTGTTAAGTTTTTTTAACAAGGGTCTTTGTTAAGAGAAGGTTTCAAGCTGTGAGCAAGCAGCCAGCAAAAGGAATTTACAAGCTGAATTGTTTTTTTTTTCTTTCTACCTCTACCTCTCAGGTATAGCTAGTTAGAAAGTCTCTGTTAACTAAGCAGCCCTGAGCTCAGTGCATCCCAGTTTCAGTGAACTGCAGAGGAGGTGTGACCCAGCACAGGGAAGCAGGAAAATGACTACCAGTGAGGCCGCAACTAAACTAGAGCTGGCCAGACTAGAAGCGGAAGAAAATTAAAAGAAACATCAGAGACTGCTCAAATTAAAAAAAAAAAACTCACGAAAGAAGCTGCTGAGAGAGCTATGGAGCAGAAAGAAAAACAGAAAGGAAGCATGAACTGGAGTTGGTAAGGGGTAGGCAGGAAATACCGGCCAACCCTAGCAACCCCTCTCCAGGTACCACTTCCCATCCCAGAAAATTCCCCACCTACAAGGCAGGCGATGATACTGAGGCCTTCTTAGAAAATTTTGAAAAGGCCTGCCTTGTGTGCAGCATCTCTACAGACCAGTACATGGTAGAGCTGAGGTCGCAGCTCAGTGGACCCTTAGCAGAGGTGGCGGCTGAAATGTCTAAAGAACACATGAACAGTTATGAACTTTTTAAAAACAAGGCCAGAATCAGAATGGGGCTAACACCCAAGCATGACCATCGGCGGTTCAGAGCCCTAAAGTGGAAACCAGATGTGGCATTTTCCCGACACACCTACCACATTGAAAAAAATTGGGATGCCTGGGTATCAGGAGCAAGTGTTAAATCTCTGGAAGATCTCTCTTTCTTAATGAAAATGGAGCAGTTCTAAGAGGGTGTTCCTGAGGAAGTAGAAAGGTACATCCTAGATGGGAAGCCCAAAACTGTAACCGAGGCGGGGGAGATTGGAGCCAAATAGGTGGAGGTGGCAGAAAAGGAAAAAAACTAGTAGCAGTTGGGGTGAATATCAGAAGGGGCAACCCGAAACAAAACCCTACCACTGGGGGCAACCCAAGGCCCCTCCTACATCCCAAGGGAAACCCCAGATGCCTTCTCACCCCACCACACCAGTCTCCACCAACCAACCTCGCCCCGGTGATACCTTAGCAGGGCGATGTTTTAAATGTAATGAACTGGGACATATAAAGGCCCACTGCCCCAAGAACCCCAACCGGTTTCAGTTCATTACACCAAAATCACACCAAAGATCCCCAGGCCCAGATGCCTCTCAAATACCCTCGGAGCGAAGGGAAACCTTGAGAGTGGGCGGAAAGAAGGTTATCGCGTGGAGGGACACCGGGGCACAAGTGTCGACTATCCACCAATCCCTAGTGGACCCCAAACTCATCAACCCAGAGGCTCCGGTGACAATTCAACCCTGCATGTCACACTCTTTAACCCTACCTACAGCCAAGTTGCCTGTCCTGTACAAGGGCTGGTCAGGAATGTGGACTTTTGCAGTCTATGACAATTATCCCATCCCCATGCTACTGGGGGAAGACTTGGCCAACCATGTGAAGCTAGCCAAGAGGGTGGGAATGGTCACCTGCAGCCAGGCTAAGCAAGCTTTCACCCCCATCCCTGTTCCTGAGCTGTCCACCAGGGCCCCGTCTGTTTTACCAGAAACCCAGACAGAGGTGGTGGAACCGGATCCCCTGCCAACGACTGCAACAGCCGTAGTGGATCCAATCCCAGAGACGTCCTTGCCCATTCTCATCCCAGTGATCATCCCAGTGGCCATTCCGGGGTGAACAGAACCAAAGACCGGTTGGGGAAGTCCTTCCCCTGGGAGAGAATGGGCAAGGACGTTTCTAATTATGTCTGGTCTTGCGAGGTGTGCCAAAGAGTGGGAAAACCCCAAGACCAGGTCAAAGCCCCTCTCCAGCCACTCCCCATAATTGAGGTCCCATTTCAGCGAGTAGCTGTGGATATTCTGGGTCCTTTCCCAAAGAAGACACCCAGAGGAAAGCAGTACATACTGACTTGCATGGATTTTCCTACCCGATGGCCGGAAGCAGTAGCTCTAAGCAACACCAGGGATAAAAGTGTGTGCCAGGCATTAGCAGACATTTTTGCCAGGGTAGGTTGGCCCTCCAACATCCTTACAGATTCGGGAACTAATTTCCTGGCAGGGACCATGAAAAACCTGTGGGAAGCTCATGGGGTGAATCACTTGGTTGCCACCCCTTGCCACCATCAAACCAATGGTCTGGTGGAGAGGTTTAATGGAACTTTGGGGGCCATGATACGTAAATTCATAAATGAACACTCCAATGATTGGGACCTAGTATTGCAGCAGTTGCTTTTTGCCTACAGGGCTGGACCACATCCCAGTTTAGGGTTTTCACCATTTGAACTTGTGTATGGCCGCGAGGTTAAGGGGCCATTACAGTTGGTGAAGCAGCAATGGGAGGGGTTTACGCCTTCTCCAGGAACTAACATTCTAGACTTTGTAAGCAACCTACAAAGCACCCTCCAACACTCTTTAGCCCTTGCTAAAGAATACCTAAGGGATGCTCAGGAAGAGCAAAAGGCCTGGTATGATAAACATTCCAGAGAACGGTCCTTCAAAGTAGGAGAACAGGTCATGATCTTAATGGCGCTCCAGGCCCATAAAATGGAAGCGTCGTGGGAAGGACCATTCACGGTCCAGGAGCGCCTAGGAGATATTAACTATCTCATAGCGTCCCCCACCTCCAACAAAAAGCCAAAGGTATACCATGTTAATTCTCTTAAGCCCTTTTATTCCACAGAATTAAAGGTTTTCCAGTTTACAGCCCAGGAAACAGATGACACGGAGTGGCCTGAAGGTGTCTATTATGAAGGAAAAAGTGACAGTGGCGTGGAAGAGGTGAACCTCTCCACGACCCTTGGACGTCTGCAGCGACAGCAGATCAAGGAGCTGTGCACTAGCTTTGCGCCAATGTTCTCAGCCACCCCAGGACGGACTGAACAGGCATACCACTCCATTGACACAGGTAATGCTCACCCAATTAGAACCCCACCCTACCGGGAGTCACCTCATGCCCAAACTGCTATAAAACGGGAGATCCAGGACATGCTACAGATGGGTATAATCCGCCCCTCTAAGAGTGCATGGGCATCTCCAATGGTTCTAGTTCCCAAACCAGATGGGGAAATACGCTTTTGCGTGGACTACCATAAGCTAAATGCTGTAACTCGTCCTGACAACTATCCAATGCCACGCACAGATGAGCTATTGGAGAAATTGGGACATGCCCAATTCATCTCTACCTTAGACTTAACCAAGGGGTACTGGCAAGAACCACTAGATGAACCCGCCAAGGAAAGGTCAGCTTTCCTCACCCAGGCAGGGGTGTATGAATTTAATGTGCTCCCTTTCGGGCTGTGAAATGCACCCGCCACCTTCCAAAGACTTGTAGATGGTCTCCTAGCGGGATTGGGAGAATCTGCAGTTGCCTACCTCGATGATGTGGCCATTTTTTCTGATTCATGGGCAGAACACCTGGAGCACCTGGGAAAAGTCTTCGAGCGCATCAGGCAGGCAGGACTAACTGTTAAGGCTAAAAAGTGTCAAATAGGCCTAAACAGAGTGACTTACCTTGGACACCAGGTAGGTCAAGGAACTTTCAACCCCCTACAGGCCAAAGTGGATGCTATCCAAAAGTGGCCTATCCCAAAGTCAAAGAAACAGGTCCAATCCTTCTTAGGCTTGGCCAGATATTATAGGCGATTTGTACCACACTACAGCCAAATCGCCGCCCCACTGACAGACCTAACCAGAAAGAAACAGCCAAATGCAGTTCAGTGGACTGATGAGTGTCAAAAGGCCTTTAACCAGCTTAAGGTGACACTCATGTCTGACCCTGTGCTAAGGGCCCCAGACTTTGACAAACCGTTCCTAGTAACCACAGATGCGTCCGAGCGGGGCGTGGGAGCAGTTTTAATGCAGGAAGGACCGGATCAAGAATTCCATCCTGTCGTGTTTCTCAGTAAGAAACTGTCTGAGAGGGAAAGCCACTGGTCAATCAGCAAAAGGGAATGCTATGCCATTGTGTACGCGCTGGAAAAGCTACGCCCATACGTTTGGGAACGGCGTTTCCAACTACAAACCGAACATGCTGCGCTACAGTGGCTTCATACCGCCAAGGGGAATAATCTTTATATCTGATTACGCTGTAAAGTTATTTTCCATCCTGATTTTACAGAGATGATTTTTACCTTTCTTTCTTTAATTAAAAGCCTTCTTTTAAGAACCTGATTGATTTTTCCTTGTTTTAAGATCCAAGGGGATTGGATCTGGACTCACCAGGAATTGGTGGGGGGAAAAGGAGGGGAATGATTAATTTCTCCTTGTTATCAGTTCCAAGGGGTTTGGATCGGTGTTCACCAGGGAATTGGTGGAGGAGTCTCTCAAGGCTACCCAGGGAGGGAAAGGTTTTTTTGGGGGGGAAACAGAGTTTCCCAAATGACTCAAACTATTTGTGTGGTGGCAGCAAAAGCAGATCTAAGATGGTAGTTAAGCTTAAAGGTTTTCATACAGGTTCCCACATCTGTACCCTAGAGTTCAGAGTGGGGAAGGAACCTTGACCGGGGTCGTGGACCAGACCTGGGTTTGTGTTGCAGCAGGCTAGCATGTCTGGCTCAACAAGGCAGGGTTCCGGAATTCCTAACCTGGCAGGGAAAATGGGCTCAGAGGTAATTTCAGCACAACAGGTGACAGTCTCAAGGGAGTCTCTGTGACTGAATCCATCACACATGGGTAATTGTAACTTTACTTATTGTTTTAATAAAACTTGTAATACATATAAGACTTGGTACTTGTAATTGTGTCTGTGGCCATTATCCTTGGACTTGAGAGCCTCCACATTTGATAAAAGCTTGAAGGACATAAATCCACACCGTGTAGAGGTCAAAGCATAGGGGTTTATTACACACAGCGCTGGCGGAGTGTCACCTGGCTTATTAGGCTCAGAGACACTGCCAATCAATTGATTACAATGAAATATATAGATTTTCCATGGGCGGGGGAAAGTGATGGGGTAGGCAGTTCCACACCCCAGGATAGGTTTTGCAGCAAGACAAGATAGCACATTAGCCAATGGTTAAAAGGTTACATAATGTCTCCGCCCATGGTCTTAAATTATCAAATTAACATTTAATTAATACTTTGATAAAATGTTATTAGTATAAAATATATATGTTGAATTCTGATTTGGGGTCCATAGGAATGGAGCAACTTCTTTGATTGTCCGACAAGTACATTCTTAGGGGTTAAAGCAAAGAAACAGTGAAAGGATATGGTAATACAGATTGTCTCCTTTATGCCTTAAGGCAGGGCATTGGTCCCTGGGAAGGGAGGTGGAAGGATGCCATATCATTATAGTGACATGTGCCAATATTTCATAAACTCAAGGTTGGATCTGTGGGAAGACTGTTTTCCCTTCAGGAGAAACACAATAGGAACAGGGATCCTTTGTTCAATTTGAAACATTGGATGAAACATAATTATTCAGTTATTGCTTCAACATCTGGCATTTCTACTGACCAAGCAGATCTTAGCAAAGGCAATGTTATTTTGTTTACCCCAGCTTTCTCTTAGCTGATCACTATTAGCTAGGCCTCTGGCCTCCAGACCAAACTCTGGACTTTGGGTCTGAAAAAGAGCTGGCACAATCCATATACCAGGTTGTTATATAACATGCACATGGATTTTAACCCTTCAGTCCCTCCTCTTGACCCTAGGGTTCCCTAACCCACCAGGTCAAATATACCAATTTTAATGTACCCAGCCTACTGCGGAGTCGCCGATAAAGCACCAGTACCATCAGGAATGTTAGGATAGACAATCCCCACATAACTTGACAAAATAACACCCAGATCCATCCCCAGGGGACCTTGTCACCTGAGATGGCATCGCCCATAATCATTGCTTTAACCTCCACTGCCTGGTTCCTTGCCTTTGAGTACTTCACATCGGCCTGGTCCACGGTTTCTCCTATCTGAGTGTACCTCAGACGGCCTTCCCCAATATGCCTCTGGGCCTCGGCCACCAACTCCTCGATCTTCGCCTGCAGGGCCTGTAGACCCTCCTCTAGATACTTACTGCCGTAGTGCCATTCCGGATCCCATGTTAGGTTACCCATCATTGGCGGAGTATGTTGGAGCCGCATCCCGTCAACAGTCAGGGTTGACCTTCGGGGGACCGTCATGCACACGGATGGATGTCTCGAGGGGCAGGGCTTTCCATTTAGCTCGATGGAGTGGTTCTGGGCAGTCACACACCAGTAGGTACCGTTCATCTGGACCAGCTCCGTGTGCGCCAGTTTCTCAGTAATGGCCACTTCGAACCTAGACAGATTCGTTAGAACATTATATGGACATGTACACAGAATTTCCTTATCAGAATGTGTGGGGACACGTAGCTCCCAAATCGGCAGCCCACGGGTACGGCAAACTGTTCCCATGGCAACGAGGCAGGAGTGACCTTCGCCCCCGCGTCTGCAATTGGGAAACTTCTTGGCTGGCCTGTTTGTTTCCCTCGCAGCTGGCTTTCACGTGCACAAGATATGGGTTTATTATCTTATGTTGCTGTATACTGCATGCTTCTTCTATGCGCAAGAATTTAACCACTTAGAAGTGTTGTAAACAGAAAAGTAGAAAGAATAAAAAGCCCAGGGAAAATTCCCTGGGGGGGGCTTTCGAGGCTTTTGAAGCTGAGAGGCTTTTCGGCTACCACAGACCAGGCGTTCTGTTTCCTTTCCTCTGTCGTCGCCACAGCTGGTGACCCCGACGTGATACCCCTCTGCTCACCGGCTGGACACGCCGAGTGCACCCCCGCGGCCGTTTGCCGCCCCTGATTCGTGAGTATGGGGGGGGGGACTTTCCAGTGCCCAGAAGGAGCACGCAAGAGAGTTACAAAAGATTATACGGCAGCGATCATGTGTCGTTGTCTCGGTCGCTCATATTGAGGACCTTCTAAGGGAAATAGATCGCCAGTGCCCCTGGTATCCGGACTGCGGGTCGTTACGGCTTCTTGATTGGATACGGATTGGGACCACCTTGTATAGTGAACCCCGTGCCCCAGTCCAGCACCTGCTGCTCTGGCAGCGTTGTAAGGAGGCGCTGGAGGGGGTCGGCCCCGACGGTCCTAAGCCGGTCTCCCTTTTGCCCCCAGGTGATGGGCCACTCCCCTCCTACCCGCAGCTGACCCTCCCTGCGCCGCCGCCCGCGGCGGTGCCCCCCTGCCCACCGGTCGGGCGGGGGGGGCGCTGTCGCCGCGGCGGTGCGGCGAGCGCGTGAGGCCGGTCTCTTGACCGACGAGGAATCCAGCTGTGGGTTCGAGGTGTTCCCCGTCTCTTGGCGGGATGATGGTAACGGGGGGCAGGTCGTGGATTGGGAGGCACTCCCCTACTCGGTTCTGCACGAGCTCCGCAAGGCGGTTCGTGAGACCGGGGTGCGGTCCACTTTCACCCTGGGGATTTTGGAAGGTGTGTCAAACGGTTATTTCTTGCTCCCCCAAGATTGGAAAGACATGTGTCGCATGGTGCTGTCTCCCGCGCAATATGTTGTGTGGGATAGCGAGTACCAGCGAGAGGCGCTTGCGGCGGCAGCGCAAGGTGGGGGGGCTTATCTCGCTGAGCAGTTATATGGCGCGGGGCAGTTTTCGGGCATCCCCGAGCAGGCGGTGGGCACGCCCCGGGCAGCTTATCCCATCATCGGTCAGTGTGTCCGTCGCGCGTTTCGCAGGGTCCCCGCTGCAGGCGAGTCCTCTAAGTCCTTTGCGGTTACCCGGCAAGGTGCCGCCGAACCGTTCCACCAGTTTATTGACCGCCTCCAAGAGGCAGTCCAGAGGCAGATTGATAACCCGCAAGCCCAGACTGAACTAATGATAAAATTGGCTTACGAGAATGCCAATGCAGATTGCCGCCGTGCCATGCAGGCGGTGGTCGGGCGCCCGGGGTATACCCTGGCAGAATTGCTGCAGGCGTGTGCTGACGTGGGCACTCAAACCCATCAAATGGCCCTGCTGGCAGCTGCCCTGCACAAGGGGCAGAAGCCTCAGGGGAACTGCTTTAACTGCCAAAAGCCAGGGCATTTTCGGCGGGAGTGCCGGGCCCCTGGGGGGTGGGGGGGGCGTGTAAAAACAAACCCCGAACAGACCAGAGGCCCCGAACACTGTGTCCAAAATGCAAAAAGGGCTACCATTGGGCTGCGCAGTGTCGCTCAGCCGGGAGTGACAATCGGGTTTTGGCTGCCAGCCAAGATAACCCCCCGGGAAACTAGTAGTCGGGCCCGCGACCGCCCGAGGCCCAAGGTCGCGCCCCTCTCCGTGCATGACGTCCCCGCCACCACAAGGGGCAGTGCGGGGATTGACCTTGTTAATCAGGAAGATATGGATATAACTCTCCCCGGGGAGGTCCTCCTCATGCCGTCCCAGATCCAGGGCCCGCTGCCGGAGGGCATGGTGGGCCTTGTCCTACCCCGCTCGTCCGCCAGCAAGCAGGGCTTGTTTGTGGTGCCTGGGGTGGTGGATTCGGACTATGGTGGAACTATCCATGTTCAGCTGTGGAGTCATCTCCCGAAACAGCTGTTTCAGGGAGATGCCTGGGTGCAACTCATACTTGTGCCCTACTCCCTTCCGGCAGGGGGAAGAAACGTTCCCCGAACCGGAGGCTTCGGGTCCACCGGCCAGCGCACTGTTCACCCGCAAGTGGCAGCGGTTGTTAAAGATATTGGATCACGCCAACCTAAACGCATTTATTGCCTCAACGATCAGCCATTCGAGGGTGTTATCGACTCTGGGGCAGACGTCACCGTCATCGCCGCCGCGCAGTGGCCCGCCCATTGGCCTACGGAGCAGGCTCCGGCTGTCTGGGGTGTGGGCGGGGCGCAGGACTCGCAACGGAGTGCCCGATGGTTGGAGGCTAGGGCGCCCCAGGGCACCCGCCGCGCCCGTATCCGACCTATTATTCTCCCCGTCCACCTCAACCTGTGGGGCCGTGATTTATTAACGCAATTCACTGCCACCATCCATATCGATGATTAGGCGTACGGCCCTCCCCCTCCGTTGGCTCACTGACGAGCCCGTATGGGTTGCGCAGTGGCCTCTTCCTCTGGAAAAGCTGGAGGCACTCCAGCACTTGGTAAGTGACCAGCTACGGGCAGGGCATTTGGAGGAGTCCACTAGCCTCTTTAATACCTCCGTGTTTGTGATTAAAAAGAAATCTGGCAAGTGGCACCTCCTGCAGGATCTTCGCGCCATTAACAAAATTATACAGCCTATGGGTCCCCTGCAGTGCGGTACCCCCAATCCCAATCTTATCCCCTGTGATTACCGGTTATTTGTAATAGATTTAAAAGATTTTTTTTTACCATCCCCCTGCACCCTGAGGACCGGGCGCGTTTTGCCTTTACCGTTCCGGTCTTAAATCATTCCCAGCCCACTCCACGCTATCAGTGGAATGTGCTCCCTCAAGGCATGTTAAACAGCCTCACCTTGTGTCAACATTTTGTTGCGCAGGCCTTATGGCCGTTTCGTGGAGCACACCCGGATGCTTTAATTTACCACTACATGGACGACATCCTGGTGGCTCACCCCATCCTTCCTGATGACTGGCTGGACGAACTGCGCCACCAGCTTGCAACGTATGGTTTAATTGTAGCACCGGACAAGGTACAGCGTCAGCCACCCTTTTTGTATCTTGGTCACCATATGCTCCAGTCATATGCCCGCCCAGTTTGTCCCGAGTTGGTATTGCCCAACCCTCTTACGTTCGTACAGCTCCAACAGTTATTAGGGTCCCTTAATTGGATTAGTCCTTTTTGCCCTCTGACTACCTCCATGCTGTCCCCTCTTTTTTCTGGCCTTCGGCAGGGCCGCCTCCCCGGGGATATCATTCCCGTTTCCCAGGAACAGCGCCAAGCGGTCGCCCTCATTAACCGGACCCTGGCCCAAGTGTGGGTCGACTGCAGAGAAAGGGAACAGCCCCTTTTTGCCATTTTGCTTCCCACGCTTTCACAACCGACAACGGCCCCGCCTACTGTAGCTCGGCCTTTGCCTCCTTCTGTACCACGTGGGACGTTGTCCACACGTTTGGTATCCCGTATAACCCCACAGGCCAGGCCATTGTGGAACGGGCCAACCATGCGCTCAAACAGGCCCTGGCCCGCCAAAAACAAAAAGGGGGGATTCCAGTAGGCCTTCCTCCCCGCCAGGAATGGCTGGCTGCAGTGCTTTTTACCCTGAATCATTTGAATTTGACTGACAATTACTCTGCGGCAGAACGTCATTTTCGCAGCCACCAGGCTTTGCCCCGCCCCCTTGTTAAATATCGCAAGGCCCCGGATCCTCAATGGCATGGCCCAGCACCCCTTATAATGTGGGGTCGGGGTCATGCTGCCGTTTCTCTTCCTACAGGTCCGTTGTGGGTCCCGGCGCGTAACGTCCGCCCGTGGCACGGCGATGGCCTGGCACCAGGGACTGTCGAACCCCATTCCGCAGTTCAACTTACATTTACAGGATCCCGAGCGTCCTCGCCAGCGCCCCCCGCGGGAGCCCCCGCAGCGCATGACCTGGGGACAGGTTAAAGCCCTCTCATTGCAGGCCGAGCAGTTGCGAGTGCAGCAGCAGCTGGAATCTACCGCAGAAAATTACCTTGTGACATTGTTAGCTTGCCTTAATGCTAACTCACTCCTTATTTTGTGTGTATTGGGAGGTTTCCTGTTGGCCCCTGGTTGCCAAGGCGAACCCCAGATGGAGCAGCGGCTGCAGTTTAACATCTGGGTCCGCCTGGCACAAGTATTGAATCAATCTGATTTCTGCCTGGCCGTGGCCCCGGATATGCAAGGTCTGTTAAGTACCTGCCTTGTTCCTGTCTGCAAGCCACCTAGCAACATACCGGTGAATACGCGGTTGGGCCTTAATAACATCATTAATAAATCTGCCATACAACAGCAAATTGATATGCTGAGATGTTATGCTCAAGCCATCCGCCAGGACATTTCCCCTCCTTGGTGGGATTACATCTGGTCCCGGCTACCCTCAGGGTGGATAAAAACCCTCTTATAGTATGGGGTTTTAGTTTTAGTCCTTAGTGTTTTATTTTGCTGCTTTGTTCAGTGTATACCCAATCTGGTGGCATTGTGTATGCGACCCTGCGAGGGTGCTCCGTCTAAACACCGCATCTAAAATAGAAAAGGGGGGGGATGTGGGGACGCGTAGCTCCCAAATCGGCAGCCCACGGGTACGGCAAACTGTTCCCATGGCAACGAGGCAGGAGTGACCTTCGCCCCCGCGTCTGCAATTGGGAAACTTCTTGGCTGGCCTGTTTGTTTCCCTCGCAGCTGGCTTTCACGTGCACAAGATATGGGTTTATTATCTTATGTTGCTGTATACTGCATGCTTCTTCTATGCGCAAGAATTTAACCACTTAAAAGTGTTGTAAACAGAAAAGTAGAAAGAATAAAAAGCCCAGGGAAAATTCCCTGGGGGGGGCTTTCGAGGCTTTTGAAGCTGAGAGGCTTTTCGGCTACCACAGACCAGGCGTTCTGTTTCCTTTCCTCTGTCGTCGCCACAAGAATGGGTGCAACATTCACTAGGATACAATGCTCTCCCAGCGACCTCAGCGTATGCAACGCCTTTTATTTTAATAACATGACCCCTCCTCCATACTGGCAGGGAGGTCACCATCCTGGCTCGCTGCAAATGAGGGATGCCTAAAGGTACCAGAAGGCTAAAGAGTATACTGTTACCTGTCCAAACTGGTCTTTGGACTCTCATTGATTCTTTGTTTCCTCATGCCCACGGAGGGGTACTGGGGAGATAGGGTCCCACCACTTCCATAAGGGCTGGATGGACCCGGCCATCAAGGAGATCGGTTACAATTCCTTGTGTGGTGATAGCCAAAGTTTGTCCTGCTCTCCAACAACTTTCCTCCAGTGCTTTTATTTTAGTCCCATTTATTAGCAGGCTGGTGACTTCTTGACCCAGGTATTTTGTTATATCTAATGAGGTGGATACAGAGTTTGACAGATCCTTTAAGCTATCTAGGATCAATCGACTGGCCTTAGTAGTATCCAGTCCTCCTCGGGCATTAGAAATTACAGCGTCAGCCAACCTTGATTCCAGCCGGTCCCTCCTCTCAGCTTGGCGTGCTATGGTATAGGTGTTGCCAACAGAATTACCTGCACCAAACCATCCTGCAATGGTATCTAGTAATCCCCTCTTCTGTCTAGTTAAGCGCTCACCAATTTGGTTTGTTAGGCTAGTAATGTTTCTACTCATTCGAGGCCTGACCTTTGCACATTGTCTGTTCACTTCCTCTAAAGGAATACGCACCTCGACCCTGTAAGTGTGGAATAACAGAGACTTGGTGGGATAACTCACATGACTGGAGTACTGTCATGGAGGGATATAAACTGTTCAGGAAGGACAGGCAGGGCAGAAAAGGTGGGGGAGTTGCATTGTATGTAAGAGAGGAGTATGACTGCTCAGAGCTCCGGTATGAAACTGCAGAAAAACCTGAGAGTCTCTGGATAAAGTTGAGAAGTGTGAGCAACAAGGGTGATGTCGTGGTTGGAGTCTGCTATAACCACCAGACCAGGGGGATGAGGTGGATGAAGCTTTCTTCTGGCAACTAGCAGAAGTTGCTAGATCGCAGGCCCTGGTTCTCATGGGAGACTTTAATCACCCTGATATCTGCTGGGAGAGCAATACAGCGGTGCACAGACAATCCAGGAAGTTTTTGGAAAGTGTAGGGGACAATTTCCTGGTGCAAGTGCTGGAGGAACCAACTAGGGGCAGAGCTTTTCTTGACCTGCTGCTCACAAACAGGGAAGAATTAGTAGGGGAAGCAAAAGTGGATGGGAACCTGGGAGGCAGTGATCATGAGATGGTCGAGTTCAGGATCCTGACACAAGGAAGAAAGGAGAGCAGCAGAATACGGACCCTGGACTTCAGAAAAGCAGACTTTGACTCCCTCAGGGAACAGATGGGCAGGATCCCCTGGGAGAATAACATGAAGGGCAAAGGGGTCCAGGAGAGCTGGCTGTATTTTAAAGAATCCTTATTGCGGTTGCAGGAACAAACCATCCCGATGTGTAGAAAGAATAGTAAATATGGCAGGCGACCAGCTTGGCTAAACAGTGAAATCCTTGCTGATCTTAAACGCAAAAAAGAAGCTTACAAGAAGTGGAAGATTGGACAAATGACCAGGGAGGAGTATAAAACTATTGCTCAGGCATGCAGGAATGAAATCAGGAAGGCCAAATCACACTTGGGGTTGCAGCTAGCAAGAGATGTTAAGAGTAACAAGAAGGGTTTCTTCAGATATGTTAGCAACAAGAAGAAAGTCAAGGAAAGTGTGGGCCCCTTACTGAATGAGGGAGGCAACCTAGTGACCGAGGATGTGGAAAAAGCTAATGTACTCAATGCTTTTTTTGCATCTGTCTTCACGAACAAGGTCAGCTCCCAGACTGCTGCACTGGGCAGCACAATATGGGGAGAAGGTGACCAGCCCTATGTGGAGAAAGAAGTGGTTCGGGACTATTTAGAAAAACTGGACTTGCACAAGTCCATGGGGCCAGATGCGCTGCATCCGAGGGTGCTAAAGGAGTTGGCGGATGAGATTGCAGAGCCATTAGCCATTATTTTTGAAAACTCATGGCGATCGGGGGAGGTCCCGGATGATTGGAAAAAGGCTAATGTAGTGCCCATCTTTAAAAAAGGGAAGAAGGAGGATCCGGGGAACTACAGGCCAGTCAGCCTCACCTCAGTCCCTGGAAAAATCATGGAACAGGTCCTCAAGGAATCAATTATGAAACACTTAGAGGAGAGGAAAGTGATCAGGAACAGTCAGCATGGATTCACCAAGGGGAAGTCATGCCTCACTAACCTAATTGCCTTCTATGATGAGATAACTGGCTCTGTGGATGAGGGGAAAGCAGTGGATGTGATATTCCTTGACTTTAGCAAAGCTTTTGATACGGTCTCCCACAGTATTCTTGCCGCCAAGTTAAAGAAGTATGGGCTGGATGAATGGACTGTAAGGTGGATAGAAAGCTGGCTAGATCGTCGGGCTCAACGGGTAGTGATCAATGACTCCATGTCTAGTTGGCAGCCGGTTTCAAGCGGAGTGCCCCAAGGGTCGGTCCTGGGGCCGGTTTTGTTTAATATCTTTATTAATGATCTGGAGGATGGTGTGGACTGCACTCTCAGCAAGTTTGCAGATGACACTAAACTAGGAGGCGTGGTAGATACACTAGAGGGTAGGGATCGGATACAGAGGGACCTATTCAAATTAGAGGATTGGGCCAAAAAAAACCTGATGAGGTTCAACAAGGATAAGTGCAGAGTCCTGCACTTAGGACGGAAGAATCCCATGCACTGCTACAGACTAGGGACCGAATGGCTAGGTAGCAGTTCTGCAGAAAAGGACCTAGGGGTCACAGTGGACAAGAAGCTGGATATGAGTCAACAGTGTGCTCTTGTTGCCAAGAAGGCTAACGGCATTTTGGGCTGTATAAGTAGGGGCATTGCCAGCAGATCGAGGAACGTGATCGTTCCCCTTTATTCGACATTGGTGAGGCCTCATCTGGAATACTGTGTCCAGTTTTGGGCCCCACACTTTAAGAAGGATGTGGAAAAATTGGAAAGAGTCCAGCGGAGGGCAACAAAAATGATTAGGGGTCTGGAGCACATGACTTATGAGGAGAGGCTGAGGGAACTGGGATTGGTTAGTCTCCAGAAGAGAAGAATGAGGGGGGATTTGATAGCAGCCTTCAACTACCCGAAGGGGGGTTCCAAAGAGGATGGAGCTCGGCTGTTCTCAGTGGTGGCAGATGACAGAACAAGAAGCAATGGTCTTAAGTTGCAGTGGGGGAGGTCCAGGTTGGATATTAGGAAACACTATTTCACTAGGAGGGTGGTGAAGCACTGGAATGCGTTACCTAGGGAGGTGGTGGAGTCTCCTTCCTTGGAGGTTTTTAAGGCCCGGCTTGACAAAGCCCTGGCTGGGATGATTTAGTTGGGAATTGGTCCTGCTTTGAGCAGGGGGTTGGACTAGATAACCTCTTGAGGTCCCTTCCAACCCTGATATTCTATGATTCTATGATTCTATAAATACCACCAAGGTGAGGACCGGTAGGGCTGGTCCTATCATTATTAATTCTGGTTTTGGAACAGGGATTTGTTCAGGGCATGACATACAATCGGGTGGTTCCACTCTGTCTCTGATAACCCGGTTAATTGTTACCAGTCGTGGACATTCTAATTTGGGCCATTGTTTAACAAATGTGTGCCATGCCTTTGGGGTTACCTCCGTCCGTGTTTTAAGTGGTAAGCCCCATCCTGATTCAGCAGGCCCAACCTCCACTGGTACCATGTCAGTATAATTGGCACATAATCTTTCATGAGTGTTTGGTTTCTTTCCCACAAAATCCCACACAAATTCCAGTATCGAGGTCTCTGTGTTTCCTCCCAAGCCATCGTGGCAATATGCCATGTAATTGTGTTTAAATGAGGGATAGCCCAAGACTTTGTAGTCCCCTTCACACATGGCACACTACTTGCGTCCTTCCTCATGCACCACAGGGACAGCAGGAGCCACAGCAGAAGCCTCCCCATGGTCGCTCTGGTTGTTCTGGTCACCCTTCAGTTCTTCCTCCTTTACCTTTTGTTGTTTACCCGTGGAGACACCTGTGGAAACATCTGTGAAAATATTGTTAGTATTGACAGATGCTGATTTAAACAATTTTAACTGATTTTGGTGACGCCAAAATGTTCCCAATTTCCCCCCAATCTTTGCACATGTAATAGTCAGAAGGACCCTCATAGGGCCTTGCCATCTTGGCTTTAAAATTCCTTTAACCTCTGGGTAAATGCGACACATTACCAAATCCCCAACTTTAAATGCAGGTTTGTCCAGACTGCTATTATCATCCAGCTGGGTTTGATTTTCCTTCCCTTGGTTGTATAAATCCTTCAGCTCTCTGTCCAATGCCTTGATGTAGTTTTGCAGCCTGTCTGCAAAAAGCCCTGACTCCCCCGCAGGGAGGATCACAGTGCTAGGCATTCTCATTGCTCTTCCTGTCATTAGCTCAAAGGGTGTCAGTTGAGTCAGCCTATTTGGGCTGCCTCTAATTCGGTACAATACAGCAGGAAGCACACGAGCCCACCCCTCTCCTGTATCTAGTACTGCTTTTGTTAAGGCTGTTTTCATTGTTCTGTTCATTCTTTTCACCATTCCCGAGCTTTCAGGGTGGTATGGTATATGGAATCTTTGCTTTATTCCCAGTGCCTTGCATGCCTCCTTCATTACTCGCCCTGTAAAGTGAGTTCCTTGGTTAGAGTCTATTGACAGTGGCAAACCCCATCTGGGTATTATTTCTTCTGCTAGGATTCGAGCTACTGTTGTAGCAGTACAATTCTTGGTTGGGAATGCCTCTACCCATCGGGTAAAAGTGTCAATAATTACCAAAATGTAAGTGTACCCTCTGCTTTGTGGCAAGGGTTCAGTAAAATTAATTTGCAAATTTTGCCATGGTCCCTCTGATCGTGGTTGGTGATTTAGAGGCACCTTTTTTCTTCTACCCACATTCACTTGTGCACATGTTACACATCTTTTGAGAAATTGTAAAGCATTTTTTTTCATGGCTGGCCATCACCAGTATTCCAAGGTGGCCCTCATTTGTCTCCACCCCAGATGAGCTAGAGAGTGGATGGCATGGAGCAGTAGAGCCCGTATGCACTCCGGGGCTACCAGCTCCTTCCTCCCTGGCCCATACCAGAGGTGATTTTTATATACACAGCCTTGTTTTTCCAATTTACTTTTTTCTTCTGGGCTTATGGTTGCATATAGCTTTCTTAAATTCACTTCCTCTTCTGGCACTTTAGCTGCACAAATCTTAATAGGACTTGCTTGTGCAATTTCTTTGGCACGTTTATCTGCCCAATAATTTCCTTTTTGTTCCTCACTTGAGATCTTATTGTGGGCTTTTATCTTTACTACTGCTAGTTCTGATGGTAGTTTAGCAGCTTTTGTTAGTCTTTGAACTGCTTCCATATTATTAATCGGCTTGCCAGTTGTTGTTATAAAACCTCTGCGTGACCACACGTCCATGTAGTCATGCACTACTCCAAATGCATATCTGCTGTCTGTATATACAGTGAGCTTCTTGCCTTCCCCCACTCTCAAAGCTTCTGTGAGGGCTGTTAGCTCCGCTTCTTGTGCTGACTTTGATCCTTCCATCTGACCTGACGCTATCACCATCCCATTACTGAGTAGCACTGCCCATCCGGTGTGTGGCACTCCATTTTCATACTTTCTTGATCCATCTACATACAAAACTATATCTGGATTCTCTAATGGCTCTTCTTTAATTCTTCCTAACACTTCCTCTTCTCTATCTATAAGACATTCGTGTACCTCTCCCTCTATGTTCAGACATTCGGCTACATTCATTCCCTTGTCTCTTACTATGGAGAAGTTAGGGTTTTGCAAGCACAATGTTGATTCCCACTGACTCCTGCGGGCATCTGTTACAGATCTTAGTCGCCCGGTGTTGAGGAGATCGATAAGTGTATGGGGTGTATGAAGCACTAATTTCCCCATGAGAGTGTATGATTCACAAGCTTTCACAGCCCACGTAGCACAATCTAGAGCTGCTAGGCACTCCGGTAATCCCTGGGATACAGGGGGTCTTATGGTAGATAGGTATGCTACGGGACGCTGTCTATCTCAGTGAAGCTGAGTTAGTACAGCTGAATACTGGGTCCCGCAGTAAAGGTGGAACGGCTTTCTCATATCAGGTAAGCCCAGGCTGGGGGCGGAGGCTAAAGCCTGTTTTATTTTTATAAATGCCTCCTCTTGCTCTCTGCCCCATATTACTAACTCATTTGCAGGCTTTCCCCCCCAGTGAGGTTTTGAATTGTTTCCACCATCTCTGAGTACTCCGGTATATAGGTTCTACAGAAATTAAGGAGTCCCAGGACCTTTCGGACTTCCTTAACTGTCCGTGGTTTCTTTAACCCTCGAATTGCTTGCTTTCTGTCTATTGTGAGTGCCTTTTCTCCCTGTGATATGTTATGCCCTAGGTATAAAACTTGCTGCTGTTGCAATTGGGCTTTCTTCAGGCTTAATTTAAATCCTGCCTCGCGAAGATACATGAACAGTCTGTTTAGGGTTTTTAAATGGTCCTTTTCATTTGAACTGGCAATTAGCAAATCATCTACATACTGCAGTATCACAGTATCCCCTTCCAAAGGCACTTGTGCTATTACTTCTGCCATTGTCCTGTGGAATATGGAGGGAGAATTATGGAACCCCTGAGGTACTCGGGTCCAAGTGTACTGCTGGTCTCCTAATGTAAATGCAAATTTCTCCTGACTCTCCTTTGCAAGGGGAATACTCCAAAATCCATTAGCTACATCCAGGACTGAAAATACTGAATGTTCCGGTGTTAGCAAATTAAGAATCGTGGCAGGGCTTGCCACAATAGGATGTGCCTTTGGAGTCACCCGGTTAAGGTGGGTGTAGTCTATAGTTAACCTCCAGGTCCCGTCTGGCTTCCTGACGGGCCAAATTGGGGAATTAGTTGTGGAGATGTTTTTTTTTTTAATCACCCCTCTGGATTCCAAATTAGTGACTATATTTTTAACTGCCTCTAAGGCTTCTGGTTTAATTGGGTACTGCCTGTGGGCTTTGTGAGTTGGTCCTTCTACAGATATAGGCTTCATGTTTACTAGCCCACAATCTTGTTTATCTGTTGCCCACACTTCAGGGTGAAGGGAACACAGGGTTTCTACTGGGCTCTCCCCCCACTCTGGTATTATTACTTTATTACTGGCAACTATGGCTATATTTTGAGATGATCTTTCCTGTTTGGACCCTTTGGCC
Source organism: Terrapene triunguis (assembly GCF_002925995.2). Lineage (NCBI taxonomy): Eukaryota > Metazoa > Chordata > Testudines > Emydidae > Terrapene > Terrapene triunguis. The sequence continues at coordinate 632,430 of NW_020664597.1, read as the reverse complement.
CATTCAATGCAGCTAGCTCTGGGGTTGATTACTCCCCCGAGCTCCTTTTACAACTACTGCATGTTTTGATTTTATTTTTATTTTTACAGTCACGTGCCAGATGTCCAGGCTTATTGCATGTGAAGCAGATAGTGGTTCTGACTGCATGAACTGCTACAATTTCTTCGGAGGGTGTGGTTGCTGCTACCTTCCTCTTTTTTCTGTTTTCTACTTCTGTGGCCCATTTCATTACTGCTGAGTATGTCTCCCCCACTGAGACGCCTAATGCCAGGACTGCTTGGTGATCTGCAGACAGCCCTTCCTTTAGGATTTGAAGGAATACATCATGGTCTTGGGATGTTATATTCTCCAGACCTGAATAAGCTCGGAATGCATTCCATTTCTTTTCAGCATAGGACATGGCAGACTCCCCCTTCTGCTGAACCACAGACTGCAGAGCCCCCCAGTTAGTGGTCTGGGCTCCTAGAACAACAGCTAGTGCATTCCTGAATTCTGTTACAGTGCCTGCGTCTGGGTTTGGGATTCCTGCTGGTTCTTCAGCCTGATTCCCTCCCGCTGGGTTGGGGTTACGATCTTCAGCCCAGCGCCCTGTCTTCCATTTATTATCTAGGTTCTCCCACACATCCCTGAGGCACTTGAACTTGACCAGGATGTGAACGTCCTTCCTATGGAGGCCATGTATTTCAGTCAGGCCATCCAGCTTGTCCCCAGAACTCAGTATTCTTGTTATCACGCTTGAGTTCAGGTAAATCAGACAGTAGTGCCTGTTTTTCCTGGGGGGTGAAGGGACGGTAAATTTCAGTTGTTTCTGTTCTAAGTCCCCTTACTGGCTTACCCTCCACGTTAACGTTTCTGAACCTCCTTAACTGTGTTTTGATTGGAGCCATATGCTGTACTTGCTCCCCTGGGGCAATTAATGCTTGTGGTGCTCCTTTATTATCTTTGTGGGTGCTTAAATTTGGCCTGTCATTTGAAGAAATGTATGGAGGGGGTTCTGATTCCTCCCCTCTGCTTTGTGCTGCTGAGTTTTCCCACAGATAGTTGATCGGCGGAGCGGTGGGCTGGCATATGCCAGGAGTTTGCTCTCCCCCTCCCACTCTGGAGGTGTGTCCCAGACATGATGATTCTTTTTCTCCGGGATCTTTTCCAATTTCCAGACAGTTACATATTTTAGAGCATAGGCTCTTATCTCTCAGAGCCTGGTTTTGAGATCTTAACGTTGCAATTTCTTTCTCCTTTATGTTAAGAATATCCAATAAAACTATTACTGCTTTGTCTGTTTTGTCACTTCTCTGATGGTTCCACCAAGTAACTAGATCTGCCTCTGGTCCGGCTGCAGAGTAGTTTGCTTTTTTAGCTGTTGCCTGCCGAGTTTTAATATGTTTATATTCCAAGTACTCTCGAGGACTAATTATTGCCTCTCCTTTTGACGCCATGGGTTTTTCGTCACCCCGGCTGCTGACCTTGAAGGGAACTTGCGTCTTCCCCCCCTAAATGCTTGTCAGCCTTTATGAGGAGTTACTTTTCCCCCTTTTTATGCTATGGTTCCAACTCCCCACAGCCTTGAATTTCATGAGGACGTCTCCCCACCCTTAATACCAAGCGTGTCTTCAATTACACACACATGCCGGACTTATTGGTTGGAGACTTTGTGCTATTCGAAAGCATGTACGTCACATGCCTGGGGGGGGGCACTCCCCTAGGACTTGCAATGTTACGTGCAATGAGGAAATGGACCACCAGTTTGCACTGCCTACCGCTTGCATACCCAGCCAATCCTGGGCTTAACTCACGGCCAATCGCTTGCTGGTGGGTTATTCAAATCCTCCGTAACACACCCCTTAGTTGTTTAAACAGTACATGACCCTCTTGCACAAGTCTTCCCTCCCAAGTGGTACCCTTATTTAACCCCACTGCTTTGACCACATGTGTCTAAGGTCCTTCACACAAATTAAAAAGGAAACAAGATGTGTCTGAAAGGGGATGAGAGACTTCTATCCCTGGCCTAATGAGGTGGTAAAGTAAACATACTCACCTTTTTTGGATTTCAGTCTCAGATCCTCAGCCAGTTCACAAACTTGTATCCCGGACGAGCCCCCAAACTGAAGGACATAAATCCACACCGTGTAGAGGTCAAAGCATAGGGGTTTATTACACACAGCGCTGGCGGAGTGTCACCTGGCTTATTAGGCTCAGAGACACTGTCAATCAATTGATTACAATGAAATATATAGATTTTCCCTGGGCGGGGGAAAGTGACAGGGTAGGCAGTTCCACACCCCAGGATAGGTTTTGCAGCAAGACAAGATAGCACATTAGCCAATGGTTAAAAGGTTACATAATGTCTCCGCTCATGGTCTTAAATTATCAAATTAACATTTAATTAATACTTTGATAAAATGTTATTAGTATAAAATATATATGTTGAATTCTGATTTGGGGTCCATAGGAATGGAGCAACTTCTTTGATTGTCCGACAGGTACATTCTTAGGGGTTAAAGCAAAGAAACAGTGAAAGGATATGGTAATACAGATTGTCTCCTTTATGCCTTAAGGCAGGGCATTGGTCCCTGGGAAGGGAGGTGGAAGGATGCCATATCATTATAGTGACATGTGCCAATATTTCATAAACTCAAGGTTGGATCTGTGGGAAGACTGTTTTCCCTTCAGGAGAAACACAATAGGAACAGGGATCCTTTGTTCAATTTGAAACATTGGATGAAACATAATTATTCAGTTATTGCTTCAACATCTGGCATTTCTACTGACCAAGCAGATCTTAGCAAAGGCAATGTCATCTTGTTTACCCCAGCTTTCTCTTAGCTGATCACTATTAGCTAGGCCTCTGGTCTCCAGACCAAACTCTGGACTTTGGGTCTGAAAAAGAGCTGGCACAATCCATATACCAGGTTGTTATATAACATGCACATGGATTTTAACCCTTCAAAGCTCCAGAGGCAATTTTACTCTGAAGTGGAAACTGTAGCAACTGGAGCCAAGCAACCTCACTAAATTCACTTTAAATAATGTAAAAGGCAACATTTACTATGGAACAGTTATTGCCTCCTTATAGTTAAAAGTAGTATTTGCTTTCCTTTATAAATGAGTGAATGGATTCGCCCTTCCACTGTAGTAAGTAAAGGCCCTGAGGCCTGAACTAAAGTAATGGTCAAGACTTTGATAGCATAAAGCAAAGTTAAGCTGTGAGCAAGAGGCAGGCCCTGCTCACAGAAGCTGGCAAGGAAAGGGCTGATGTTGCATAAATGTATATTCACCTAGCATAGTTACAGTATAAACATGGTACCAAGATACACTATACCAGAACATTCCACAGATAACATGGAACAGGCCGACCCATCCCAATGACAGGGGCAAAAGGGTAAAATGATGGATAGAGTTGTTTTGATCGAACCAACATGTACAAGGTGCGAGGCGGCACCTTACTACATAGAGGGGTTGTACCTTGCTGTGTAAAGGGGTTGCACCTCAATACGTCAGGAGTGATGTGTAACTTGTTTGTACCCGTGTATAAGAATGTATCCCTGGGGTGGTGTCTTTGTCCGGCCACGGGGGCAGTGGAAAGTCCCGCCACTGAGCCGGGTCCTTGCTAAGAGGCACTTTCTCGTAGTATGCCCTGAGTTAGGCTCAGAAACCTACAGGGAACTGCAATTGTGTCCGAGATCGCAATAAACCTAGTCGAAGTGACTTTGCACCTTACTGGACTCTGTGGTTATTGGGGGTTCTCTTCGGGTTTGCTGTGTCAGCTATCTGCGCAGAGCTGGGGCAGCATACAGAGGGAATAGACGCACGCAGCCGAGTGATACCAACATAGGAGCAGCCAGAGCACCACACTGGTAGCATCTGACAACATCCACTACAGCCCTTGAACACTTCTGTGGGAGCACACAGGGTCATAAAGTCCTCTTTGGGGGGCTCAAGGAGAATTCTTCTTTGAGTGTTTGTCCACACATACCCACTAGGTGTGTGTGCCTCATGTGCACCAGCCCAGAATCTTTTGACTAGCCATGTCCATTGGGGCTATGCAAAAATCTTTCCTTCCTACCCCCTGGGGCAGTGAGATTGAGCTACCATAGTGTCCCACTGCTTCCCTGTAGCTTCCTTAGAACAGTTTTGGAGTGTTAAGAAATGAAGTGCCTGGATACTTTTGAAAATCCATCTAGATACCTGTCTGCATCTGTAGTCATGAAAATCTGGCCACAAGGGCCTCAGGCATTTTTGAAAATGAGACTTCCAGACTTCCAGTGCTCGTTTTGAAGCACTTGGAGGAAAAGAAAGTTATCAGGAACAGTCAACATGGATTCACCAAGGGCAAGTCATACCTGACCAACCTGATTGCCTTCTATGATGAGAAAACTGGCTCTGTGGATATGGGGAAAGTGGTGGGTGTCATATATCTTAACTTTAGCAAAGCTTTTGATACAGTCTCCCAGAGTATTCATGCCAGCAAGTTAAAAAAGTATGGATTGGATGAATGGACTATCAGGTGGATAGAAAGCTGGCTAGATTGTCAGGCTCAACGGGGGTAGTGATCAACGGCTCGATGTCTAGTTGGCAGCGGTATCAATCAGAGTGCCCCAAGGGTTGGTCCTGGTGCCGGTTTTGTTCAACATCTTTATTAATGATCTGGACGATGGGATGAATTGCACCCTCAGCAAGTTTGCAGATGACACTAATTTGCAGGGAAAGGTAGATATACTGGATGAAAGGGATAGGGTACAGAGTGATCTAGACAAATTGGAAGATTGTGCCAAAAGAAATCTTATGAGGTTCAACAAGGATAAGTGCAGAATCCTGCATTTAGGATGGAAGAATCCCATGCACCGCTACAGGCTGGAGACCGACTGGCTAAGCGGCAGTTCTTCAGAAAAGGATCTGGAGATTACAGTGGACAAGAAGCTGGATATGAGTCAACAGTGTGCCCTTGTTGCCAAGAAGGCCAATGGCATATTGGGCTTCATTAGTAGGAGCATTGCCAGCAGTTTGAGGGAAGTGATTATTCCCCTCTATTCAGCACTGGTGAGACCGCATCTGGAGTATTGCGTCCAGTTTTGGGCTCCCCACTACAGAAAGGATGTGGACAAATTGGAGAGAGTCCAGTGGAGGGCAACGAAAATGATTAAGGGGCTGGGGCACATGACTTATAAGGAGAGGCTGAGGGAACTGGGCTTATTTAGTCTTCAGAAGAAAAGAGTGAGGGGGGGTTGAAAGCTGCTTTCAACTACCTGAAAGGGGGTTCCAAAAAGGATGGATCTAGACTGTTCTCAGTGGTAGCAGATGACAGAACAAGGAGTAATGGTCTCAAGTTGCAGTGGGGGAGGTTTAGGTTAGATATTAGGAAAAACTTTTTCACTAGGAGAGTGGTGAAGCACTGGAATGGGTTCCCTAGGGAGGTGGTGGAATCTCCTTCCTTAGAGGTTTTTAAGGTCACGCTTGACAAAGCCCTGGCTGGGATGATTTAGTTGGGGATTGGTCCTGCTTTGAGCAGGGGGTTGGACTAGATGACCTCCTGAGGTCTCTTCCAACCCTAATCTTCTATGATTCTATAAGTTTTAAATGAGTCTGTCAAAATTTTCGGCTTTATCAAGTCCAGGCCACTCAATGCTCACCCATTTTGCATTCTTTGCAAAAAGATGGGGTCAGAACATCAGAAACTGTTACTTCACACAGAGGTTCACTGGCTTTCAAGAAGGAAAGTACTTGACAGACTGTTTGAATTTCGCTCAGAAGTTCACATGTTTCTTTCTGATCATTCATGCCCTCTTGCCTCTGTGTCTGAAAATACTGTGGGGTTAGTTCAACGTGCCTACCTCACAGATATATTTAGCATGCTGAATTATCTAAATTTGTCCATGCAAGGCCGTGACACTAACATTATGAATCTCTATGGCAAAGTGAATGCTTTTTTCAAGAAAACTGAATTCTGGAAGTCCAAATGTGGAGACGACTTCACCTGTTTTCCACTGCTTCATGTGTATGTCACTGATGTCTGCACAGGGGAAACTGAGCACAGCAAAATTAAAGAAATTATAATAGATCATATGGCCTACTTGACATCTGAGTTCAAATCATATTTCCTCAACATTCAAAATAACTCTGCTCCTTTTAAGTGGGTACGAAACCCATTAATTTTATTAGACGTTAGCACCAATAACTTCTCTCCCAGTCAATATGAACTGTTCTCAAACCGTAGTCTGCAAATGCAGTTTAATGACTCCACACTAGCCCAGTTCTGGTGTTTAGTACAGAAAGAGTACACTGGCTTTGGGAACCATGCTTTGGATGTTCTGTTACCTTTTGGGTCAACATACATTTGTGAAGTCTCATTTTGTGCTATGATGGCCATCAAGACAAAGAGTAGGAATAGACTCAATGTGGAGAAAAACTTAATTGTTGCTGTTGCTTCACTGCGTCTCAGAATAACAAGGCTCACCAGTGAGAAACAAGCTCAAGTATCACACTGAAATGTAAGTACAATATTTATATTTCAGTCGATTTATTTTATAATGACATGGTAGAAATGAGAAAGTTAGCCATTTTTCAGTAACAGTGTGCTGTGATACTTCTGTATTTTTATGTTTGATTTTGTAAGCAAGTAGTTTTTAAGTGAGGTAAAACTGGGGCACACAAGACAAATCAGACACCTGAAAGGGGTACTGTAGTTTGGAAAGATTGAGAATCACTGGGCTAGGGAGTGTAGGCTCTGGGGAAGAGGAGTGTGTGACAGCGACAGGATGTAGAGAATAGGAGCAGAGGAAGACAGGGACAGAAGGGAATATGCTAGGAGAGATGGATCAGAAGGGTCTGTAACTACTGGAGCATACTTCCCTCAACAGCCTGGATTAGAACTCAGAATCTCTAAGTTTCACTCCTCTGCTTTCAGCAAATATCTGAGAAATCCACTGGCAATGTTTGTGTCTTGCCACCCTCTACTGGCTGGTCCACATAGAGGACAACAGCCTACTGCTCCTAGCAGTTACCCCATAATCTCAAATGACAGAGGTCTGTGTTCTACATCTGAAGGTTCCAACTCTGATGATGATCCAAGGGGGGATGGGGACAAAGATGATTCCACATGGTAGGATTTCTGTTGTTTCAATTTATTTTTAAAAAGCTTAGGAAATTACACTCAAAACAAAACAACAATCAAACCCTGCATTAATGTTTGTAAAGTCAAACACCGAAAGTTAGGAAATGCCAAATTAAGGTTGCCCGTGAAACCTTAATTCAGCTCCCTGTATCATGATATACTCTTTAAGTATTTGATGGCATACTATCTTTCCCACAGGAACCAGCCGCGCACTTCATATGGAGCTAGGAAGCAGGACCAGCAGTAATGGTCCCTCTAATTTTTTATGTCCATGTGCAGAATGAATTTTGTTATGTGCACAGTTATGGAGGTGATGTGTGGGCAGGGGTGGGGCCAAAGGGTTCAGAGTGTGGGAGGGGGCTCAGGACTGGGGCAGAGGACTGGGGTGCAGGGGGTGAGGGCCTTGCCTGGGAGTGAAGGCTTTGGGATGGGGTTGGGGATGAGGGGTTTGGGGTGTAGGCTGCCCCGGGGCATCAGCGGGGAGAGAGGACTCCCCTCAGCCATCTCTTGCCACAGCAGCTCTGGGCCGGGGAAGAGGTGCCTCTTCCTGCCCACGGCAGCCTCCGGTGGGGCGGGGCTGGGCAAGGGCACTTATCCATGGCCATGGCAGCTCCTGGGCTGGGTCGGGGGAGAGGCGCCTCTCCCTGATGGCAGCAGCTCCGACGGTGGGGCTGGGCTGGGCCGGGGGAGGGGCGCCTCTCCCAGTCTGCATGGCCCTTGAAAGCCTTCTGTGTGGCCGCGCAGCTTAGAGGGAACTTAGCCACCAGTAGTACTGTGAGGATGTTCTGCCACTGAGGCCTTGTCTGCACACTTAAAGGCTTCATGGTTTAGAAACTGATTTAGTTAAATCTGTTCATCCAGCTGTTGTGGACTCTCTTAGCCCTTGTCTATACTGAGGGGGGGGGGGGAATTGACCTAAAATACGCAACTCAGCTAGGCAAATAGTGTAGCTGAAGTCGATGTATTTAGGTTGACTTACCGCGGCATCTTCATGGCACTGAGTCAACTGCTGCCGCTCCCCCGTCGACTCCGCCTGCGCCTCTCACCACGGTGGAGTTCCGGAGTCGATGGGAGAGTGCTTGGGGATCGATTTATGGTGTCTAGACTGGACACGATAAATTGACCCCCCGATAAATCGATCATTACCCACCGATCTGGCGGGTAGTGTAGACCTGCCCTTAGACTTGATTAAGACCACCGTGCATCAGCTGAAGTCAGGTACTGTTTACTGTAGGGGTGTATAGACTGCAGAGAAGGTAATGTGACTGACTCTAATTGCTTACAGTAATCAATCATGATTATGACTCTAATGCCAAAGAATCAATTCCAAATGGGGCTGTGTTTTGCTAGACACTGTACGAACACAAACTAAAAGATGATCCCTCTCCTGAGGAGTTTACAATCTGAACAGACCAGACAGACACAGGGTGGCGGAAGGGGTATAACACACCTGCAGAGTGAACAATGTAATACTTCATTTCATCATTAATTTATTCTGTAATGTTATGATTAACTAATATGTCATGTCATATATAATCATATGTTGAATATATTTCAGTTGTCGGATTATGGAAGTTTAACATTGATCAGTAGTTAGAAGATATCTATTAGGTATATGAATAAGTAGGGCTGAAACTCAAGGTCTTAAGGCTGAGGCCTATAAAATTTTAGCTTAGCCCTACTAGGCCATAACCTTAAGAAATGCTAGACATAAAAATGTGACCAAAGAATAACCCGATACCACAAGATTATGGGAAAGATGTGCCAATGGGTAGTGTTGTGAAAAATTAATCACAAGATTATTTTTGTATTACAAGATATCTAATAATCACATTTTTTAACAAATGCCCTAACTGCAGGGTGCGCTATTTGCATAAATGCTAAGGAGAATAAAAGGAACTATATACAACCTATGAAAAATGGGGTACCCAAATATTCTTGGGGGACACAGTACAAATAAGGAAAAAGAGGGTTGAACTTTCAAGCACATATGCAGAGTATTGTGTCTAGTCAGACACATAATAAAAGTGGGTGCATGGACTGGGAAAAATTCAGCTCCCTGTGGGAAAAATCCAGCAGGATCCATCCCTCTACTGTTGATCGATTTGTCAGAAACCCATCATACCCTAAGACTATCGAGGAGGATCGAATAATAGAATCATAGAACTGGAAGGGACCTCAGTAGCTTATCTAGTCCAATCCCCTGCATTAATGGCAGGGCTAAGTATTATCTAGACCAGTGGTCTCTAAACTTTTTTGATTGTGCACCCCTATCAGTAAAAAATTTTTGCGCACGCACCCCCAATATAAGTATATTTATTTATGTATAAATTATATACATGTACTACTGTACTAATATATTATGTACATTATAAAACATACACAAAAATAGAAATTAAAAAGGATGAGATAAAGATGAAATAAACAATATTTTTAACATAATGTTTTATTTTATTTTATTTTATTTTATTTATGAATGGTATAAAAAGCTTTTGCTCTCCTGCCACGCCCCCCCAATGGATCGTCTTGCGCACCCCACTTTGGAGACCACTGATCTAGACCACAGGCGCCTGCTTTTTCATTTCCCTGGAGGTGCTCAACCCCCGCTCAGCCCCACACCCCACACCTACTCCACCCCTTCCCCCAAATCCCCACCCTCCCCACCTAGGCTCCACCCCTGCCCCTCCTCTTCCCACCCAGTTCTGCCCCCTTCCCCGAGCGTCCCCTGTCCCTGCTCCACCCCTTCCCAGAGCACCTCCTGCACACCACGGAACAGCTGATCGCGGTGGCTGGGAAGTGCTGGGAGGGAGGGTAAGGAGTTGATAGCGGGCGGAAGGCTCTGGCAGGGAGTAAGGGAGCTGGCTGCTGATGGGTGCTAAGCACTCACAGAGTCAGCCCTATGATCTAGACCATCACTGAGAGGTGTTTGTTGAACCTGCTCTTAAAAATTTCCAATGATGAACATTCTGCAACCACCCTGGGCAATTTATTCCGGTGCCTAACCACCCTGACAGTTAGGAAGTTTTTCCTAATGTCCAACCTAAACCTCCCTTGCTCCAATTTAAGCTCATTGCTTCTTGTCCTATCATCAGAGGTTAAGGAGAACAATTCTTCTCCCTCCTCCTTGTAACAATCTTTCACTGGTATCATGTCCCCTCTCAGTCTTCTCTTCTCCAGACTAAACAAACCCAGTTCTTTCAATCTTCCCTCATAGCTCATGTTTTCTAGATCTTTCATCATTTTTGTTGTTCTTCTCTGGACTTTCTCCAATTTATCCACATCTTTCCTGAAATGTGTCACCCTGAACTGGACACAACACTCCAGTTGAGGCCTAATCAGTGCGGAAGAGAGCAGAAGAATTACTTCTCGTGTCTTGTTTCCAACACTCCTGCTAATACATCCCAGAATGATGTTTGCTTTTTTTGCAACAGTGTTACATTGTTGACTCATATTTAGCTTGTGATCCACTATAACTCCTAGATCCCTTTCCGCAGTACCCCTTCCTAGGCAGTCATTTCCCGTTTTGTATGTGTGGAAATTGCTGTTCCTTTCTAAGTGGAGTACTTTGCATTTGTCCTTATTGAATTTCATCCTATTTACCTCAGACCATTTCTCCAGTTTGTCCAGATCATTTTGAATTTTCATCCTACCCTCCAACACCTTGCAACACCTCCCAGCTTGGTATCGACCGCAAACTTTATAAGTGTTCTCTCTATGCTATCACCTATATCACCGATGAAGATATTGAACAGAACCAGACCCAGAACTGATCCTTGTGGAACCCCACTCATTATACCCTTCCAGCATGACTGTGAACCACTGATAACTACTCTCTGGGAATGGTTTTCCAACCAATTATGCACCCACCTTATAGTAGCTCCATCTAGGTTGTATTTCCCTAGTTTGTTTATGACAAGGTCATGCGAGACTGTATCAAAAGCTTTACTAAAGTCTAGACATATCAATTCTACCGCTTACCCTCTATCCACAAGGCTTGTTACCCTGTCAAAGAAAGCTATCAGGTTGGTTTGACATGATTTTTTCTTGACAAATCCATGCTGACTATTTCTTACCACCTTATTAGGTTCTAGCTACTAAAGTTGGATTTTGTGATTGGTTCTTGGCCCAACACTATTTAATGTTTTTATTAATGACCTGAAAGAAAACATAAAATCATCACTGATAAAGTTTGCAGATGACACAAGTATTGGGGGAGTGGTAAATAACACAGAGGACAGTTCCCTGAGTCAAAGCAATCTGGATTGTTTGGTAAGCTAGGCACAAGCAAAACAATATGCATTTTAATATGGCCAAATATAAAGTCACACATTTAGGAACAAAGAATATTGGTCATACTTATAGGATGGGGCAGGGCTGTCCTTACCCATATGCAAACTACACAGCTGTGTAGGGCACCAGGACATTTGGAGCACCAAATTGCCCCAAATTTCCTGGTGCCCTATTCAGCTGCATGCTGCTCCAGTGGCCAGCCCAATCCCCCTGGCCAGCTGAGCTGGCCAGGAAAGCTGCCCCCACTCCCACCCCGCTCCCACTCCACCCCTTCCCCATAGCCCCCACCCCTGCTCCACCCCCACACTGCGTCTTCCCACCTCTGCTCTGCTCCAGCCCCGCCCCCACTCCACCCCTTCCCCTGAGCTATGTCCTGGGGGACTGCAGCAGGGGTCTGGCGTGCCCTGCACTCACCGGGTGGCGGGAAGTGGAGTGACCCAGCCCCAGTCCAATTCACTCCGCTGGCTCCCAGCTGCGCCACCAATGAGTGCTGGGGGGCGGTTCACCCTGCCCCCCAAGTCCCAAGGCTGGAAGCCAGGGGAGCAGAGTAGAGCGGGCTGGGGCCGGGTCACTCCACTTCTCGCTGCCTGGTGAGTGCAGGATTGGGTCCGACCTGCATTCACTGGGCAGCAGGAAGTGGAGCGACTCGGCCACAACCCTTTCCACTCTGTCGGCTTGTGCTGGGGGGCGGTTTCCACCCTGCCCCCCAAGCCTGAAGCCTGCTCCTGCCCCCCACAGATCTTGGGTGCAGCCCCCTCCGCAGAGGCCTGGGCCAGCCCCCCTATGGCGGGGGCTGGGTAGGACACCACAATGTCTAGGGATGGCCCTGGATTGGGGACTCTATCCTGGGGAGCAAGGACTGAACAGTTTCCAGTGCAATGCTAAGGCCAAAAGGGCAAATGCAGTCCTTGGAGGAAAACAAGAGAATCTCGAGTTGGAGTAGGGAGGTTATATTACATCTATATTTGACACTAGTGTGACTGAAACTGGAGTACTATGTTCAAGTCTTCTGTCCACAATTCCAGAAGGATGTTGACAAATTGGAGAGGGTTCAGAGAAGAGCCAGGAGCATGATTAAAGGATTAGAAATCATGTCAAATGGTTATAGAGTCAAGGAGCTCAATGTGTTTAGCTTAACAAGGAGAAGGTAAAGGGGTGAGGTGATCATAGTTTTCTTCCAGGTCATAGGTACAGATGTTAAATAGTGTATGGCCAAGAATCAATCACTACAGCACCTCCCTAGAATCCCACCCACTTGATGAAGATTCCACATTTTGAAGCTACATTATGAGACCCGTGAGCCAGTTTTTAATCCATTAAATGTGTAAGATGTTACTTGTATATCTTCTTCTTCTAGATGATCCATGGATGGAATTCAGACTCCCAAGTGCGTAAATCCAGTTTGAAAATGACATTCGGGCTCCTAAGTGAGTTCAGGCATTATGACACTAGGCGCACCTATGCCTAAAGACCTTTAAAAATCTGGGCCTATGTAATACTCACATATAGAAATTAAAGGATTTACTGGAACACTGCAAGTAACAATTCCAATACACAGAGGCAGCACTAAATATCCTATGAAACCCACCTGTCAAATATAACAACATAATATCAATACAAGACAACAACAATGTAACACTAAGACAAGAATACAGCAGCCCCTCTTGTTGGAGGTGCGCTCTATCAGGAACTCAGCTGCGTCGGGGCTCAGTTGCCTAGCAACCTAGTGAAGTTGGCTGGGCCCAGCAAAACCTCACTAAGTGACTGTGCTCCCTGATTGCTCAGAAGAGCCAGCAGATCACCATTTAAGCCCTGTAGCAACAGCAGCACAGTTCCTACCCAATGAGTTCCAGGCCTGCAGCTACAACAGACCTGGTTCCTTCCCAGCCCTTGCTCCACCCCTCACCTGTTCTGCTCCAGCCGTAGTCCGTGCCTGCCTCTCAACTCCTGATTCCTAACTCCTAGATCTGACCATTGGTTTGTCTTCCGATTACAACTCCAGCTCTGCCCTTTGGTTCTGTTCTGACTCCTGGCTCCAATACTGGTTTGCTTCCTGACCACACATCCCGTTCTGCCCACTAGCTCCAACCACTAGCCAGATTCTTCCTTCGACCAGTAGGTTTCACTGCCTACACCTTGGTATAAGAAACTCTCTGCACTGATTGTTACATCGTTCTCCCTCTAGAGGAATAAAAACAACAACACAAGTTTATTATTGTATCTGCCAGGAAACCTGGTACTCTGAAATCCATGCAGGTTTCTGTGTTGGTCAGTCTGCTAGAATCCTATATTCAGTCATGAAGCTATCAATCATGGTTGTATCTAGATTATCAGTCAGTGCAGGGTTCATGCCCCAGCATTGTGGACAGATTGTCTGTTGAAGACTGCAGTATGCTGAGGTCCTGAGGACATCCTGGCAATTCCTCCTCCACAACCGGTCTCCCAGTCTGAGCCTCAAGAACCTGCTGGGGTACCTCCAAATTCTCTTCTGCATCCCTCTGAGATGTTGTTGGGCATCCTCAGTGTTTGCCCTCCCCTTTTGTTCAGTGAATTTGTGCATCAGCTCTCGATGGAATGAACTCTCACTTTTTGTATCAGCAAGGATGTGTTTAGGTTTTTTAATTACTATACAAGATCCCCTCCAAAGAGGAGTATGTTTGGACTTCTTCCCGGCTGCTGTGTTCAGCTGTGCACCCACAACTTCTCTCCTTCCTGGATGAGCATGTCATTCTCCTTTCTCCTGGCATCTTGTGCTTCTGATGCTCGCTTTTGGCTCATCTGTTCCTCCACCTTCTGGAATGCTGTCCTCAGGTCACTGATATAAGACTCCTCCCTGTCTTCCATCTGTGTAGGGGTGGCGGGCCTTGCCAGTTCTCGCTGACCGAACATCAAGTTGTAGTAGAAATAAAGAGCCTGAAGCATGGGCCTGGTGCAAGGCCTGAACCAAAGTCAGCACAAGTTATGCTATGGGCAACAGTTAGGCCCTGTCAAAAGCAGATGCTTGCCTGCAAGTCAGTGTCCAGTACACGAACTCGGTACCAGTATTGCTAGATATTGCTAAAACACACTGAATATGTAACCACATTCCAGCACAAGAACAACCCAACCTAGCAATTGATAAAATGGTTTGACAAAAGTGATGAACAGTGATATTTTGCATGAACCATCACTGGGAAAGTACAAGGGGAGGTAATAAACATGCCATGAAACATGTAAGGTGATACATAAATTGTTTTTCCCAGATTGTCTCAATCTATAAGTGTTGGGATATCTCGCTTTAAACCTTCGTCTGGCCTAGGGAGCAGTGGAAAGTCCTGCCAATGACTGAGCTGGTCCATTGTCACAGGCATACATGTGTTAGAGCACCTGTAACCATTGAGCCAGGGCATTAGTACCGTGCTTCATGAGCAATAAACCTGACCGAGTGCCTTTGCTACTAAACAGGTCTGTGGTTATTGGGCAGTTCGGTCAGAGCCTGCTATACGGGCGATCTGGCCGGAGCCGGAGCAGCATGCAGAGAGAACACATGCATACAGCTAACATCTGACCACAGAAGTTACAGGGAAGCATTGATTTGCAGAGTCCAAAACTAATCCCAGAGGGGAAGTAATGGATAGCTGAATGCTGGCTGGTGTTATCTCCAAAGATGTCAAAAGGTGTGATCGTATCCTAGTCTTGTTGGTCTTTACTGAGACTCTAAGCATAGAACCATGGTGAAGTTTACTCTCTCCACTCCCCCATTACTCGCAGGGTCGGCAACATTAGTCCTCAGTGTGGATATCTGGAGTTCTTGGCAAACCTTGTGTAATCTCTGTGATTCATATTCCCTCTCCTGATACCTGCAGGTGCCACTTGGTGGGCTGAAGTGCAACACTCCATGTTTCATCAATACGTATAGAACTGTTTCAGTCCTTTTGTCCTTCACTGGCTGCACAACCACCTCCTTTGAGAAGGTGTCATATGAGACCAGAAAATACTGATTCCAGCAGGTGTTTCCAATCGTAGGCCTGTACCTGGATTTGAGGGTTGTGTTCTCGAATGTGATCAAGCTAATTGCAACCAAATTATGTGCATTCAGCCACCATGAATTAATGAAATAGAACATCATATAGTTAAGGATTAATTTGAAAGCAGGCTTTTAGAGGCAAGGTCAAAACTAGCTGCAATATCTGCTATTCAGAATGGGAGGAGGGAAGAGAAAAGTAAATAATTGAGACTGAAAGATAAGTGGATGGAAGACCTTGAGTCTGGGCACCTTTCTTATAGAAGTTTATTGAAAGTTAGGAAAAGTGATGATTTGGTAGGGGTCATTATGACCTATGTGTTTTGTAGAACTTAGTTATAAAAAGGACTAGCTCTAGAATGTATTTTGGAGCAGTCCTCTGAAGTCATCTAAAAAGATATTTTCCTGACACCTTTTCTCCCCAGTGGGTGAGCAATTGGTGACTCTGAACCTGCTGTTAATTACTCAATACTGTTCCAGATGTTAAATAAATACTTGGGATGTTCCAAACCTATTGCTTATTTTTCTGTGTGCTGAAATCCAATAAACCGCAGTTTTAGATAGAGCACACATACTTGTATCGATCTTTTATCAGATGGAATTGCTGTGTTCTCATTGATTTATTGCTGACACCGCCTGGAGTGAAACAGTGTGAAACTGCTGTGGGTTCTGAAAACCCTGGGTCACAGGCCTTTCAAATGAATATGTTTCAACCCCCAGGGCTTACTAGGCTGGGGCATTTCCCTTAAAGGAGTTCTGCCTCTTCTTGCTGGCACTTTCCTTTCTTGACAACTAAGATGAGACAAAACCCTGTCCTTAACATCTGCAGCCATGCCCAGCCAAAAAAAATCTGCCAGATACCTGGCTCACTGTCTTTTCATACCCCAGGTGGCAGCTGCTTTGTTATCATGGAGACATTGCAGTACTGTAAGGCTGGGGTCCATTAAGAAGAGGACAGTGCGGTACCATGAAAACGTGTGTGTTTATACCAGAATCAAATTGCCAAGAACCCTGTAAAAAAAAAAAAAAGCAAATTTCTACATTTTTTCAAATCCTTAGGGGGTAAATATGAACAGCGGATGCAACTGCCATATAGCGGTCTGGCCAAAAATCTTTCAGATACATATTTTATGTAAACATACATATCCTGTTTACAAGGAGTCTAGCTGCACATTTATTGATGATGAAAAAAATGGGAGATGCCAAAGCTGCTTGTGGGAGAATTGGACAAGCAGGAGCTCAAGACTGGAATCATCGGTGGAATGGAGGAAGTTGGGAGATGGCTCAGTGAGATGACAGAATGGATAAATAGGGAGGATCAGAGTTGTGAAAGGCCTTAAAACTGAGGATGAGCATCTAGTCTGACCTCCTATATATCCCAGGTCACCACCACCCAGTCCCCACACACTAAACCCAACAACTGACATGTGACCGAGGCATCACAGCCCACAGGAGACTGGACCATTACGTGCCACAGGCAGAGAACAGGAGAGACCGAGGTGCACCAGTGCCCAAGGCCCTGCAGTGTCAGGGAAATGATTAAATGAGATGTACCCAGATACTTCTGGCAAGTGACCTGCACTCCATGCTGCAGAGGAAAGCAAACCCCCCCCGCCCCCCGGTCACTGCCAATCTGAACTGGGGGGAAATTCTTTCCCAACCCCATATATAATGATCAGTTAGACCCTGAGCATGTGAGCAAGAACCAGCCTGCCAAGCCCCTGAGAGAGAGATTGCTCTGGGCTCCCTGAGAACATTGACCCACCACATCCAGTGTCCCATCTCCAGCCATGGCCATCCCTGATGCTTCAGAGGAAAAAGACAAAAAAACAACAACCCCAGACTACATTTGTGTATGGGGGGAAGGGGGATGGGAAATCCCTTCCTGACCCCGGCAGGTGATCAGATGAAGCCCTGAAGCACGAGCTTTAGGAACATAAGACATAAACCAGAAGGGATTCCCAAGGCCTACCCTCACCATCACAAGCAACCTCATCATACAATCCCACTCATAAATTTGCCCAGCTTTCTCTTAAAAGTAATTCAGTTGTTTACCCCAACAACTCCTATTGAGAAGTTGTCCCAGAATCTCACCCCTCTGAATTCAAAGAGATGGATAACACAGTGAGACCAATGTGCAAGGAAGATGATTTCAGCGGCTGTATTTTTTATGGTCTGGAGCACCTGGAGGGCAATGTGGGTAACAGAAAGGCCAGGGGAGATGAAGTTG
This sequence comes from Terrapene triunguis, assembly GCF_002925995.2. NCBI lineage: Eukaryota > Metazoa > Chordata > Testudines > Emydidae > Terrapene > Terrapene triunguis. The sequence continues at coordinate 614,799 of NW_020664597.1, read as the reverse complement.
CAGTAGTCAAGAGGAGAAAATATGAGGGTTTTATCTATGTTGGCTGAGAGAAATGCTGGATCATGACAACTTTATTCTCAAAAAACTGCAAGACTAGTAAATGGCCTACACAGAGAGTGGAATCAGAGAGGACATCAAGTTACAGGCCTGAGTAACAGAGGGAATGATGATGGTGTCAGAAGTGACAGACAAAGGGAGGGACAAAGGAGGGTATAGGAGGAAAAACTAGAAGTTTAGTTTTCGTCATGTTAAGTTAAAGCTCATGGCAACGTACCCGAGAGATGACAGAGAAAAGTGGAGATTCAGGATTACATGATGGGTCAGGTGTGGAAAGAGATTTGTGAGTCACCAGTGTACATTGCTAGCTGAAATTATGTCAGTGGACGAAAATGCCCAGGGAGAAGAGGAGTGAACCAAAGACAAAGACCAGTGAGACCGGAGAAGGAGGAGCAGCCAGAGGTAAGAAGAAAACCATGAGGTCAGAGTCTTAAATCCGAGGACAGGATGTCAAGAAAGTAGGTGTGATCAACATTATAAGAAGCAGCAGAGAGATCAAACAGAATAAAGATGGAGTAGAGGCCTTGAGGTTTGGCCTTGAAGAGGTCATTAATAATTCTGGTGAGAGCGGTTTCAAGGGAGTGAAGAGGATGAAGATGGGCTGGAGAAATTTCGCTGAACAAATGAGAAGTTTATTCTACTTGCACATTGGAATTGCAGAAACATCAGATCTCACAGGCAAGTACCAGAGGTCAGAGTTTCATATTATTTTTTAAGCATCTCTCTGAGCTTTATAAAACTACTAAGGAATCTGAACATCTCAGCGCAACCAATTCATCTATGTTATGCTGTTCTCAAGTCTGAGGTTTCATGTTATTTTTAACATTTCTTCCACTTCCTCTTTTGCTCAGCTTATGCACAAGACTTTGTTTCTATTTAATGTTTTTAGGTTTTTGACCTTCAGGTACCACTATAACACGATGATGCTAAGGCTGAGAAAAATGTAAAAAAATTGTCTCGGATAAATGGACTCCAATAAGTTTGCAAAGGTGGTGTAAAGCTGACCTTTGTCATAGAATCATAGAATATCAGGGTTGGAAGGGACCTCAGGAGGTCATCTAGTCAAACCCCCTGCTCAAAGCAGGACCAACCCCCAACTAAATCATCCCAGCCAGGGCTTCGCCAAGCCTGACCTTAAAAACCACTCAGGAAGGAGATTCCACCACCTCCCTAGGTAACCCATTCCAGTGCTTCACCACCTTCCCAGTGAAAAAGTTTTTCCTAATATCCAACCTAGACCTCCCCCACTGCAACTTGAGACCATTACTCCTTGTTCTGTCATCTGCCACCACTGAGAACAGTCTAGATCCATCCTCTTTGGAACCCCCTTTCAGATAGTTGAAAGCAGCTATCAAATCCCCCCTCGTTCTTCTCTTCTGCAGACTAAATAATCCCAGTTCCCTCAGCCTCTCCTCATAAGTCATGTGCTCCAGCCCCCTAATAGTTTTTGTTGACCTCCACTGGACTCTTTCCAATTTTTCCACATCCTTCTTGTAGTGTGGGGCCCCAAACTGGACACAGTACTCCAAATGAGGCCTCACCAATGCCAAATAGAAGAGAATGATCCCGTCCCTCGATTTGCTGGCAATGCTCCTACATATACAGCACAAAATGCCATTAGCCTTCTCGGCAACAAGGGCACACTGCTGACTCATATCCAACTTCTCGTCCACTGTAACCCCTAGGTCCCTTTCTGCAGCTGCCTAGCCACTCAGTCCCTAGTCTGTAGCAGTGCATGGGATTCTTCCATCCTAAGTGCAGGACTCTGCACTCGTCCTTGTTGAACCTCATCAGGTTTCTTTTGGCCCAATCCTCTAATTTGTCTAGGTCCCTCTGTATCCTATCCCTACCCTCCAGCATATCTACCACTCCTCCCAGTTTAATGTCATCTGCAAACTTGCTGAGGGTGCAGTCCACACCATCCTCCAGATCATTAATGAAGATATTGAACAAAACCAGCCCCAGGACCGACCCTTGGGGTACTTCGCTTGATACCAGCTGCCAACTAGACATGGAGCCATTGATAACTACCCATTGAGCCTGATGATCTAGCCAGCTTTCTATCCACCTTATAGTCCATTCATCCAGCCCATACTTCTTTAACTTGCTGGCAATACTGTGGGAGACTGTATCAAAAGCTTTGCTAAAGTCAAGGAATAACACATCCACTGCTTTCCCCTCATCCTCAGAGCCAATTATCTCATCATAGACGGTAATTAGGTTAGTCAGGCATGACTTGCCCTTGGTGAATCCATGCTGACTGTTCCTGATCACTTTTCTCTCCTCGAAGTGCTTCAAAATTGATTCCTTGAGGACCTGCTCCATGATTTTTCCAGAGACTGAGGTGAGGCTGACTGGCCTGTAGTTCTCCGGATCCTCCTTCTTCCCCTTTTTGAAGATAGTGTCATAAATATAAAGGGATGGGTAACAACCTTTATGTATGCAGTAATGTAAAATCCCTCCTGGCCAGAGGTACAGAATCATTTACCTGTAAGGGGTTAAGAAGAAGCTCAAATAACCTGGTTGGCACCTGACCAGAAGGACCAATACTTTCAAAACTGGGGGAGGTTTTGTTTGTGCTCTTTGTTGGTGTGTTCTCTCAGAGCCAGAGAGGGACCAAGCAGGAAAATCCGTGTCCTAAACCCCTACCCTGAAATAAGCAACTAGGATTACAAAAATAGTAAATAAACCAAGGAAAGGCGTTAGATTATCTTTTGGTTTAGCTTGTGAATTTTCCCTATGCTAAGAGGGAGATTTATTCCTGTTTTCTGTAACTTTGAAGCTAAGCCTGGAGGAAGATCCTCTGTGTTTTAATCTTTTATTACCCTGTAACTTTACCTTCCACCCTGAGTTTACAGAGGTGATTGTTTTACTTTATTTTTAAATAAACTTCTTCCTTTAAGAACCTGATTGATTTTCAGTGTCCTAAAAACCCAGGGGTTTGGTCTGTGCTCACCTGTACCAATTGGTGAGGGTATTATTCTCAAGCCTCCCCAGGAAAGGGGGTGAAGGGGTTTGGGAGGAATATTTTGGGGGAATAGGAACTCCAAGTGGTCCTTTCCCTGAATCTTTGTCTAAATCACTTGGTGGTAGCAGCAGTACTGACCAAGGACAAGGAGAGATTTTTGCCTTGGGGAAATAAGCTTGGGGGGTCTTTCATGTGGGTCCCCACATCTGTACCCCAGAGTTCAGAGTGGGGAGGGAACCCTGACAGATGGGCATTACATGAGCCTTTTTCCAGTCATCCGGGACCTCCCCCAATCGCCATGAGTTTTCAAAGATAATGGCCAATGACTCTGCAATCACATCTGCCAGCTCCTTTAGTACCCTTGGATGCAATGCATCTGGCCCCATGGACTTGTGCTCATCAGCTTTTCTAAATAGTCCCGAATCACTTCTTTCTCCACAGAGGGCTGGTTACCTCCTCCCCATACTGTGCTGCCCAGTGCAGTAGACTGGGAGCTGACCTTGTTTGTGAAGACAGAGGCAAAAAAAGCATTGAGTACATTAGCTTTTTCCACATCCTCCACGTCACTAGGTTGCCTCCCTCATTCAGTAAGGGGCCCACACTTTCTTTGACTTCCTTGTTGTTGCTAACATACCTGAAGAAACCCTTCTTGTTACTCTTAACATCTCTTGCTAGCTGCAACTCCAAGTGTGATTTGACCTTCCTGATTTCACTCCTGCATGCCTGAGCAATATTTTTACACTCCTCCGTGGTCATTTGTCTAATCTTCCATTTCTTGTAAGCTCCTTTTTTGTGTTTAAAATCAGCAAGGATTTCACTATTAAGCCAAGCTGGTCGCCTGCCATATTTACTATTCTTTCTACACATCGGGATGGTTTGTTCCTGCCAGGGGCGGCTCCAGGCACCAGCGCACCAAGCACGTGCCTGGGGTGGCATGCCGGTCGCTGTGAGGGCGGCAGTCAGGCGGCCTTTGGCGGCTTGCCTGCGGGAGGTCCGCCGGTCCCGCGGTTTCGGCGGCACTTCGGCGGCGGGCTCGCCGAAGCTGTGGGACTGGCAGATCACCCGCAGAAACGCCGCAGAATCCGCGTAACCGCGGACCGCCCGCCGGCGCGCTACCGAAGGCCGCCTGACTGCCGTGCTTGGGGCAGCAAAAAACATAGAGCTGCCCCTGGTTCCTGCAACCTCAATAAGGATTCTTTAAAATACAGCCACCTCTCCTGGACTCCTGAGAATCCCACTCCTGGCTCCCTGGAGCCAGACAGTCTCCTCACTGGAGCAGAGGAATGCCACTCCAGAGCAGGAGCCCCTGCCCAAGTGGGGACAGGGGATTGGCTGCCCAGGGCTGATGAGGACGGGAGAAAGGTCGGACAATTGTACAGGGCCCTGACCTCAAAGGGGGCCCCCCCAGTCATCTGTAGTGTCTGTGTAAAGGGAAATGGGAGGGGGAGGGGCTAATGAACACAATGTACCAGAGCCCAGAATTTCTCTCACTGGGCCGGTTTGCAGCCACATGATTGGTTGTGGGGCCGTCGGCTGGCACAGGGTGGGGCAGGGCTGGAAGGAAGAGATGGCTGAGGTGTCTGCTGCTGTGGGCAGCAGGCCCGAAGCAGCCCTGAACCCATGGCTAAGGGACCAGCTCAGGGAGCAGGCCAGGCACAGCCACAGCCAGGCAGAATGAGCAGCAGCCTGGACTCAGTAGAGGAGCACTGTGACCATGAGGAGGGATGCCAGGCAACCCATCAGGGGCTGGGATTTCCCCTCAGAGCCTACATCACAATCAGGCGCTAGTGACCACCACCACGGGCAGAAGGTCCCTTGTTTGGGACTAAGAAGCTAGGGCAGGGGAGCTGGTTGGATTCGTAATTCGGGTAGAGAGTTTTCATCTACACGTTCAGATGCTGGGCACTCAGTACATTGTGTTATTTCTAGGCGGGGAAGGCCTGTGTGACTCACCACAGGGCCCCCTCTGGTCCACAGGACTGATGGAGGGTTTGTCTCTGCCCAGATAAAAGTGTTGGTTTATATCTCGGTGCAGTATTTGTTTCTGGGGTGAATTCCCCTCCCGAAGGATTGTGGAAGGGAACCAGGGACTGGGCCTAGTGGGAGGCAGCAGGTTCTCTCAGGCATGCGGCTTGCAATTTGGGATCTGCTTAGTGAGGCTGGGGTGCTCCCACTACCCAGTATTGTTCTTTTCAGAGTTTTGGACCAGGGCTCGTCTCTATAATCTATCCCTCGTTGCTCACCATCTACATCTGTAATCTCACACTAGGCCCCCACTTGATCCCTTCGCTCTGCCAATTCTCCACCCCCACCCCCAGTCCCCTGCGCCTTGTTCTCCTCTGTCAGGGGCTGACTCTTTTTTGCTGACATCCAGCTGTCTGGACTACTCTGCCCATGTCTCTGGACTTCTCTGCTTTCCCAGTCCACCTTAAAATGCATTTCTCTGCCACCTGTTATCAGAGAGCTGTTTACCAGTTCCTCACCCCTCTTCCCACCTAGCCTTTTCCACTGTTCCCACCTTCATACTGCCACCTTCCCATTATCGTAACTGCCCTGAAGTGTGTGAGTAACACTGTAAAATGTTCTTGTGCGATCTGAAATGTGTATGTACAATCTCATGTGCTGGATGGCTCAAAGGGCATCTGAGAAGAAAAAGTCAGTTTGTTTATTATGAAATATAATAGAGTACATTCATGGTCAAGTCTTTCTTTCCTGTCTGTATCTGCAATGTGACAACTGAGGCGCGGTGGTTACCCACACTGTGCTAGTTTCTCTTTCCCTTCCTGTGTTTGTATCTGTTATGTGTGCACGGAAACATCTCTGATTGTGGTCACCAACAACCCTCTGCTGAGGTTTCTGTTC
>NW_020664597.1:551122-608902 GCF_002925995.2 Terrapene triunguis | reverse complement strand
CATCTCTGATTGTGGTCACCAACAACCCTCTGCTGAGGTTTCTGTTCTCAGCAGCAGCGGCAGGTCTCTCTGTCTCCCACACTCAGACTAGTTTCTCTTTCCCTTCCTGTCTCTAGCTGCAGCACTGGCAAAATCTGTAAGGGTGTGTGTGTGTGCATGTGCATGTGTTACCCACAGTGAGATGGCGTTTCTTTCCCTTGCTGTCTCTGAACTGCGAGCGTGTGGACAGGCCTTGAACGTGGGGTTTGGTTTCGAGTCAGTTCAGGAAATGTCTCCTTGGCGGCTCAAACCGGCTCTGCAAGAATGTTACTTTGGAGTCACTATCACACATAACAGGAGCTTCAACCTGAGCACCTCCAAATGCTCCCAACTCCGGACAGGTGCCTGAGTGCCATCTGCTGCTGAGACCTTCCCACCCTCTGTGAAAAGCCTGGCCCTTTTCCCAGATCCTTTCTCTGACCTACTGGTGCTGCTGCGGTTTGGAGTGGGAGGGTTCAGCAGGGACCCTGAGCGCCTGTTGCTCAGAGAGGATCTCACAGTGGATGCAGCCATGAGGGAGTGGGCTGGAGAGTAAAAAAAGAGAGACGGCTACTAGAACATGGGCTGCTGGAGCCGGCGTTCAGCATGGGACGTCTTTAGCAGGGACAGGGGACTGAGAATGCCCCTGGGGGAGGAAGAGCGGGAGCACTGGGCAGAGAGAGGAATGGAAGTGTTGCTCTAGCAGAGATCAGTCATTGCTAGAGGGACAGAAGTGGTGGAAGCCGTGGGAAGATTGTCTAGGGTAGCTGCAGTCTGCAGCCAGCCATGGTGAACCTTGGACAGGTGACTCGAAGCCACCCAGGAGCTAGAATGTCAAGTCGATGGCAAGTGGGGAACCCCCTGGTAAGTCCTGAACAGTCACCCGCTGAGCTTAGAGGACATGCAGAAGGTGCTCCGTTTAGAGATTGGCTGTTCAGCTGGACGATGGTGCCTGGGGCTTGGCAAAGGAAGCTGCAGAGAGAGAAGTGTGGGCATAAGGGTGATCCTGGCACAAGTGTGGAGAGGTCAGAGAGGGTGGTAGTGCCAGAGAGAGGTCAGGAGGAGGAAAGGGCTGCAGCCTCCGTGGTGATGGTTGAGGTTGATGGGGTGATGGAATGGAAGGAGTTAGAGGACAGAATGGATAAATAGGGAGGATCAGAGTTGTTAAATGCCTTAAAAGTGAGACTAAGAAGCTTCAGTTTGATTCAGTGGAGGCTGGGAGGCAATGAAGGAATTGAAAGAGACGGGAGAAGCAGAGTGCGACCAATGGGCAAGGAACTTGATTTTGCCAACTGCATTTTGTAAGGACTGGAGTAGAAAGGCCAGGGAAGAAGGAGTTGTATGCAGAGGAGAAATTATGCAGATCTTGACAAGGGTTTTATCTGTGTTGGCTGAGAGAAATGCTGGATTGTGAAAAAGCACAACGAACTGGCAAGATTTGTAAGTGGCCCGCAGTGAGGGTGGAATCAGAGAGGACACCAAGTTACAGGCCTGAGTTTCAAAGAGAATGGTGATGTCAGAATTGATAGACAAAGGGAGGGACAATGGAGTGTAGAAGAGGAAAAACTAGAAGTTCAGTTTTAGCCATGTTAAAGTTAAGCTTATGGCAACGTATCCAAGAGAAGTCAGAGAGAACTGGAGATTCTGGATTACATGGTAGGTCAGGTGTGGAGACAGATTTGTGAGTCACCAATGTACATTGCTAGCTGAACTTACATAAATGGACAAAAATGCTGAGGTGGAAGAGGAGTGGACCAAAGACAAAGCCCAGTGAGACTGCAGAGAAGCAGCGGAGAAATCAGAAAAGATGAAGATGGAATTAGGGTTGCCAACTCGGTCGGACCGGACGCCACTGACAGGAATGACGTCTAGTCCATCCGCTCTGACTGAGTTGGCAACCCTAGATGGAGTAGAGGACCTGGAGGTTTGGCCTGGAAGAGGTCATTAAAGATCCTGCTGAGAGCAGTGTCGAGGCAGTGGAGAGGGTGAAGACAGGTTGGAGAAATTTTCCAGAAAAAAATAAGGTGCTTATTTTACTGTCATATTAGAATTTCAGAAACATCAGCTCTCACAGGGAACTAACAGGTGTCACGGTTTCATATTAAGTTGTGAAGCATCTCTCTGAGCTTTATAAAACTACTAAGGAAGTTGAACATCTCAGTGCACACATTTCATCTACGTTATGCTGTTTTCAGGGGTGAGGTTTCCTGTTATTTTTACACCTCGTCCATTTCCTCTCCAGCTCAACTCACAAACAGGCCTTTGTTTCTCTTTTTATTTAATATTTTAAGCTTTTAACCAATATAACACTGTGATGACACTGTGGACTGCTCTATCCATGTGGCTGAGTTACTTTCAGCCTAACTCCCCAATGTTCCCTGGTGCCCCATCAATAACAGTCCCTCCAGGGAGCATTGTCCCTCTGACTCCAGTTCCACTGTCATGATACACTAATTATTAACAATATTACCATTGTCATCTAGTAATGGGCCTATGCCATTGCCAGGATTTATTTTTACCCCCTTTCCCTAATATATATAATCCCTTTAATGTCCTTAGCCCTGCCAGGCATGGACGTTTCCCCCCCTGCAGTCTTTATCAATTGTTGGCACCTCATAAATTCTAATTTATATTGATTATCTATTTCCCCAGTTTTATATTGCTTTTATCTTTCTAATTGCTGCCTTCATGTACTACTGAACCAGGATGGGGCTTTAGCCAGAGTTTTCCTTCTTCATCATGGAATTGATGTAAGAACACGAGCCAACACACGAGCCACACATGTTATTTTTTAACTCTTTTTTTCTCTGTACTTTAAACTGTTTTTGTTTTGTTTTGTTTTGTTCCATGTAAAAGAAAAAGGAACAATAGCTTAACCGGAACATCCCTTTGCTCCATACGGGCCAACTCATCCTGAATTGTATGGACCACACCCAGCAGGGTGGCCTGAGTGAGCATATGCACGCCCAGAGCCACCGCACATCTTGTCTTCTTTAAAAAGAAAGTAATTATATTAATCAGGAATAGAATATCCCTCTTCCCACTGCCGAAATCTCACCCGTGAGAAATCTCCCAAAGCCTAATGGGTCCTCTTTTGCCTCAACAAACTATGGAGGACAATCATCTCAACAAGCCCCTCCCTAACTCCCTTTGCCCGAGGACAGTCCATAAAACAATGTGCTACAGTTGCTGCCACGCCCCAGCCAAGCTCCTTCTTGGACAAACCCTTTCATGCCTTGGGTATGTTTCCCACATCTCCCTGACTGCTGTTTTTGCATAGACCATCCACCATGCTGTCTCTTTTTATCTAATGGTGCACTCCTGGATTTTAAGAGCCACAGAAAGAACAATTTCATCTGGGCACCAGCCATTTGAAGCAGCTCAGACACCTGGCGTTCCAGTACTCACTGATAAAACAAGTGCCATGGAAGATCCTGTACCTCCTCCCACTGTATTCCCCAAGACTGCAGATATTTAATCATTGTCACCAACTCAGTGGCCAAGTGAAGGCAGCAATTAGAAATAAAAAAGTAAGTAGATAACATATGGAAAGAAGGGGAAATAGCGACTGATGTAAATTTGAAGTTATGAAGTGTAGAAAATTCATATTTAAAGCTAGATATCAGGGAAAACTCCATGCCAGGCAGGGCTAAGGTAAACAAGGAGTTTTAAAAGACTATTAGGAACAAAACGTAAGAACGGCCCTACTGGTTCAGACCAAAGGTCCATCTAGCCCAATATCCTGTCTTCCATCAGTGGCCAGTGCCAGGTGCCCCAGAGGGGATGAACAGAACAGGGAATCATCAAGTGATCCAACCCCTGTTGCCCATTACCAGCTTCTAGCACACAGAGGCTAGGGACACCATCCCTGCCCATCCTGGCTAATAGTCATTGATGGACCTATCCTCCATGAATTTATCTAGTTCTTTTTTGATTCCTGTTATGGTCTTGGCCTTCACAATATCCTCTGGCAATGAGTTCCACAGGTTCACTGTGTGTTGTGTGAAGAAATACTTCCTTTTATTTGTTTTAAACCTGTTGCCTATTAATTTCATTTGGTGACCCCTAATTCTTGTGTTACGAGAAGTAGTAAACAACACTTCCTTATCTACTTTCTCTACACCATCATGATGTTATAGACCTCAATCATATCTCCCCTTTGCCATCTTTTTTCCAAGCAATGAGTAAAATGGTTAATAATGATGCAGAAATTGTTCAGTATTTCTGTTCAGTATTTGCAAAGAAACAGGAAGGTGTACTTGTATCACATAACGATGATGAAGTAATTATCAGCCCATAAGCAGTCCTGGATAACTAGTACTCAAGAGTCCTAAAAGAATTGGCTGAGGAGATCTCTAGCCTACCAAAGCTAAATTTTAACAATTTTTGGGGGGAAAAAAACAAGGAAATCCTTAAAGAGTACCAATGTTAATGTTTTTCCAATAATCAAAACTGAAAGTGTTATGACCTAGGTAACTATAGGCTAGTTAGCCTGACCTCAATACTGGTCAAAATAGTGGAAAAAAAATTGATACAGGATTCAATTGTTGAAGAATAGGAATATCATTAATGTCAGTGTAGCGACGCAATGACTCACCGGCACGGCGCCTCCTGCTGGTCATCCAGGAATTAGCTCTTTTTCCAGCTCAGAGTGCCCTCTGCAGGCCAATGGCTCACCTGCCACTGGTCCCCGTGTTCCTCACGGACCCTGGTGCCCCTTTACCTGGAGTGCTGCCCCCTGACAATACCCCCACACTCTGGGTCTCCCCTCCCAGGGAGCTCCCAACCCCCTAACCCCACCTTGCCTCAGTGGCTACTGCCAGTCATCATCTAGCCCCCTCTCACTGGGACAGACTGCAGTCTGTAATGGCCACTCATCATTGGCAAGGGGGGTTTGGACCTGCTGCCTCTGCCTAGCCCCGAGCTGCACCTTTGCAACCCCAGTACCTGGTTTAGGCCTTGCTCAAAGCCTGCAGCCTGGGGGGTTGCTAGGCTGGAGGTCCCCAGATCTTCTTGCCTTCCCCCAACCCTGCTCTACCCTAGGTACCCTGAGCTGCCAGGCAGCTAGGTCCTTCTCTCTCAACACCTAGAGAGAGACTCCTTTGTTCCTAGCCCACAGCACTCTTATAAGGGCCAGCTGGACCCTGATTGGGCTGGCCACAGCTGTGGCTGCTTCCCCAATCAGACTAGGTTTGCTGCTTTCCCCAAGCCACTGCCCTCTCCAGGGCTGTTTTAACCCCTTTAAGGCCGGAGCTGGGTGACAGCCCTGCTACAGTCAGTCAACATGATTTTATGGAAAATAGGTCTTGTCAAATAAATCTGAAAACTTTTGTACCTGGAAAGATAATGGTGCAAATAATTAAGGAATCAATTTGCAAACATCTAGAAGAAAATAAGATAAGTAATAGTCAGCATGGATTTATCAGGAACAAATCACGTCAAACCAGCTTGATAGCTTTCTTTGAAAGGTAAACAAGCCTTGTGGATGGGGGGAAGCTGTAGACGTGGTATATCTTAACTTTAGTAAAGCTTTTGATACTGTCTCGCATAACCTTCTCATAAACAAAACTAAGGAAATACAACCTAGATGGAGCTACTATACGGTGGGTGCATAACTGTTTGGAAAACCGTTCTCAGAGAGTAGTTATTCTGGGATGTATTAGCAGGAGTGTTGTAAGCAAGACACGGGAAGCAATTCTGCTCTACTCCATGCTGATTAGGCCTCAACTGGAGTATTGTGTCCAGTTCCGGGCGCCACATTTCAGGAAAGATGTGGACAAATTGGATTGGAGAAGGTCCAGAGAAGAGCAACAAAAAATGATGAAAGGTCTAGAAAACATGACCTATGAGGGAAGATTGAAAAAAATGGGTTTGTTTAGTCTGGGAAAGAGAAGACCGAGAAGGGATATGACAGCAGTTTTCAAGAACATAAAAGGTTGTTACAAGGATAGGACAAGAAGCAATGGGCTTAAATTGCCACAAGGGTGGTTTAGGTTGGACATTAGGAAAAACTTCCAAACTGTCAGGGCGGCTAAGCACTGGAATACAAACACCTGTGAGGAAGATAATACCTAGTCCTGCCACAAGGGAAGGGGACTGGACTAGATGACCTCTCAAGGTCCCTTCCAGTCCTATGATTCTACAAAATGCAAGCAACCCCACAGAGCAGCGTTTACTTCCCTGTCACCAGGACCCGTCACCCCACTTGGTCCTCAGCTGCTCCACAGATCTGCGAGAAGGCAGGACTTAAAAAGTCACTTTTCCCAGCATGTTTCCCTAGACAGCTACCAGCAGCTGTATGACAGTGCGACAGCTGCCACCAGGCCCTTAGCGCTGAGAGCAGGGGAGCTTTGACTCACTCTGCTGTACATTTTAAAGCTCCGGCCTCAGAACCTAGCCAGAGTCAGCAGCCTGTTTCTTTCCACTGAAAGAAAGCTTTGGAGTTTGATGGGGCTGTGAGTTTTTGCCGTTGATTCAGGGTTGTGGGTATCTCTTGTTACCTGGTTGCTGGGAGAGCTCTGTGCATGGCTTTAATAAGGTGATAGGCTGTCCAAGATAGAGGCTCGGTTGTGATGTCATCAATATTGACATCACATCTGAAGACCAGTTCCAGGCTCTGATTGACTGTGTGGATGTTTCCCCCTTTCCTTTACCTACTGCACTCTTCAGTGCCTGCTGAGCACCTTCTTGGGCCTCTGCTCCTGGCAGCTTCCAACACTTCATCAGGTCTCTGGTGCGGACAGCAGGGAGGGAATAGTTTTTTCCCCAATTTGCGACAGAAGTCTGAAATATCAACATTTTATGTGGAAAGAAAAGTTCAGAAAATCTTTGATTAGGAAATGGTGAAAATTTTGGCATCTTCAATCTAAACGAAACATTTTTATATTACTTGAATGGAAACATTTATTTCATGGCTTGTCAGTTCAACATCAAACTCCATTTTCTTAATGTGGCACGTTGCCTCCTGGCAGTTGTAGTTTGGAAGCCTGTTGCCCCCCTATTCTCCTCTATGGTATGGGCTTCCTGGTCACACTACACCGCCCAGTGTGCTGACACAAAGATAGTTTTTCTTTCATTTCCTGTTTCTGTATTTTCAGCATGTGAAATGTCACATCTCTTTTCTGGCCTCTGTTACCCACACTGAACTAGAGCTTCTCTGGTGCATCAGAATGTGCAGAAGCACGCCCTGCAATTTTACCAAGCTCCAGGATAGAGAGTTAAACCCTGCATCCTATTTTTTGTTCAAAACAGGTATTTCCTGTTTACAGACTTTTACCTGCTTATGCAACAACTTTAGAGCATACTCATTATAAAATGTGGCACATTCAGGTGTGATACTGCAGCTATTTGCCAAAAGCCACTGAAAGTGATCTAAACCTTCCCTACTTTCCGAGTTACTAATCCTCCTGCCCCAGGACTCCTCAGGAGCAAACACCGTGGCGTGATCCTTTTTCAGATGCAAAACCCTCCAACATAAGTCCAGGGTCCGTATTTTGCTGCTCTCCTTTCTTCCTTTTGTCAGGATCCTGAACTCAACCATCTCATGGTCACTGCTGCCTAGGTTGCCACCCAGTTCTACTTCCCCTACCAATTCTTCCTGTTTGTGAGCAGCAGGTCAAGAGGAGCACAGCCCCTGGTTGTTTCCACCAGGAAGTTGTCCCCAACACTCTCCAGAAACTTCCTTAATTGTCTGTGCACCGCCGTATTGCTCTCCCAGCAGATGTCAAGGTGATTGAAGTCCCCCATTAGAACCAGGGCCTGTGATCTGGAAACTTCAGATAGTTGTTCGAAGAATGCCTCGTCTACCTCATCCTTCTGCTCCGGTGGTCTATAGCACACACCTACCATGACATCACCCTTGTTGCTCTGGCCTCTAAACTTAACCCAAAGACTCTCAACAGATTTTTCTCCAGTCTCATACCGGAGCTCTGAGCAATCATACCGCTCCCTTACATACAATGCAACTCCTCCACCTTTCCTCCCCCCAATCCTTCCTGAACAGTTTATACCCACCCATGACAGTGCTCCAGTCATGTGAACTGCCCCACCAAGTTTCTATTATTCCATTCACGTCATAGTTCCTTGATTGTGCCAGGACTTCCAATTCTTCCTGCTCGTTTCCCAGGCTTCTTGCATTCATATACATGCTCCTAAGATAACTAACTAATTGCCCTACTTTCTCAGTATGAATCAGGATGCCTCCCCTGTTGCATCCTCCTCCTTGTGTTTCCTCTCGGTATCCCATTTCCCCACTTACCTCTGGGCTTAGGTCACCATCCCCCGGTGAACCTAGTTGATCACAGGATGACTATGAGCCATCAATGTGATATGGCTGTTAAAAAAGCTAATGCGGTCTTGGGATGCATCAGGCGAGGTATTTCCAGTAGAGATAAGGAGGTGTTAGTACCATTATACAAGGCACTGGTGAGACTTCATCTGGAATATTGTGTGCAGTTCTGGTCTCCCATGTTTAAGAAGGATGAATTCAAACCGGAACAGGTACAGAGAAGGGCTACTAGGATGATCCGAGGAATGGAAAACCTGTCTTATGAAAGGAGACTCAAAGAGCTCGGCTTGTTTAGCCTAACCAAAAGAAGGCTGAGGGGAGATATGATTGCTCTTTATAAATATATCCGAGGGATAAATATCAGGGAGGGAGAGGAATTATTTAAGCTCAGTACCAATGTGAACACAAGAACAAATGGATATAAACTGGACATTAGGAAGTTTAGACTTGAAATTAGACAAAGGTTTCTAACCATTAGAGGAGTGAAATTCTGGAACAGCCTTCCAAGGGGAGTAGTTGGGGGCAGAAGACATATCTGGCTTCAAGACTAAGCTTGATAAGTTTATGGAGGGGATGGTATGATGGGATCGCCTAATTTTGGCAATTAATTGATCTTTGATTATTAGCAGGTAAATATGCCCAATGGTCTGTGATGGGATGTTAGATGGGGTGGGATCTGAGTTACTACAGAGAATTCTTTCCTGGGTGCTTGCTGGTGAGTCTTGCCCACATGCTCAGGGTTTAACTGATCGCCATATTTGGGGTCGGGAAGGAATTTTCCTCCAGGGCAGATTGGCAGAAGCCCTAGGGGGTTTTCGCCTACCTCTGCAGCGTGGGGCACGGGTCACTTGTTGGAGGATTCTCTGCACCTTGAGGTCTTTAAACCACGATTTGAGGACTTCAGTAACTCAGACATAGGTTAGGGGGTGTGTCCTGCGTTGTGCAGGAGGTCAGACTAGATGATCATAATGGTCCCTTCTGACCTTAAAGTCTATGAGTCTAGTTTAAAGCCCTCCTCTCTAGGTTAGCAAACCTGCCTGCAAAGATGCTCTTCCCTCTCTTCGTTAGGTGGATCCCATCTCTTCCTAGCAATCCTTCTTCCCGGAACAACATCCCATGGTCGAAGAATCCAAAGCCCTCTCTCCGACACCAATTACACATTTACTTCCATAATTCAATGGTCCCTACCTGGACCTTTTCCTTCAACACGGAGGATGGACGAAAACACGACTTGCACCTCAAACTCCTTTATCCTTCTTCCCAGAGCCACATAGTCTGCAGTGATCCACTCAAGGTCATTCTTGGCAGTAGCACTGGTGCCCACGTGGAGAAGTAGGACGGGGTAGTGGTCTGAGGGCTTGATCAGTCTCGGCAGACACTCCATTACATCCTGGATTCTAGCTCCAGGCAAGCAATCTATTTAGTTGATCCCCTCCTAAGCAAAACCAACCCCCTCCTCCACAAAATAACCATAGCACTAATATGCTGTTTGGTGCCATCGTATTGTTCACTATCTTCATGTGTTTAACCCCCATGTATATCTGCTCTGTCAGGAGTAAGGGCCCACAGCTAGCTGCGCTACCTCAGGAGGTCATCTAGTGCAACCCCCTGCTCAAAGCAGGACCAATTCCCAACTAAATCATCCCAGCCAGGGCTTTGTCAAGCCTGACCTTAAAAACCTCTAAGGAAGGAGATTCCACCACCTCCCTAGGTAACCCATTCCAGTGCTTCACCACCCTCCTAGGGAAAAAGTTTTTTCTAATATCCAACCTAAACCTCCCCCACTGCAACTTGAGACCATTACTCCTTGTTCTGTCATCTGCCACCACTGAGAACAGTCTAGATCCATCCTCTTTGGAACCCCTTTTCAGGTAGTTGAAAGCAGCTATCAAATCCCCCTTCATTCTTCTCTTCTGCAGACTAAATAAGCCCAGTTCTCTCAGGACTCTGCTCTTGTCGTTGTTGAACCTCATCTTTAGAAAAACACCTAATCTTGATTTAAAAAATTGTAAGTGTTGAAGAATCTACCATGACCCTTGAAAAATTGTTCCAATGGTTAATTACTCTTACAGTTACAAATTAATGCCTTATTTCCAGTCTGTATTTGTCCAGCTTTAGCTGCCAGCCATTGGATTGTGTTATGCCTTTCTCTGATAGATTGAAGAGCCCATTGTTAAATATTTGTTCTCCATATAGATACTTACAGACTAATCAAGTCACCCCTTAACCTGTTTGTTAAGATACATAGATTGAACTCTATAACATTAAGACATATTTTCTAATCCTTTAATCATTCTAGTGGCTCTTCTCTGAGCCCTCTGGAATTTATCGACATCCGTCTTGAATTGTGGACACCAGGACTGCACACAGTTTTCCAGCAGCAGTTGCACCAGTGCCAAATCCAGAGGCAAAAAATACTTCACTACCCCTACTTGAGATTGCCCTGTGTGTGCACTCAATCGCATTAGCCCTTTTGGCCACCACATCACATTGGAATCTCCTGTTAAGCTAATTATCCACCACAACTCTATTTCAGAGTCACTGCTCCCCAGGATAGAGTCCCCCCATCATGTAAGTATGGCCTCCATTCTTTCTTCTTTACTAGAAGCCTTTTCCCCCTCCCCAGCAATCTGTCATGGGAGAGTTCATTGAGACCCTGCTTACATAGGTTATAACCACTGATTTTTTAAACATTCCAATCGTGGGAATCATCCCGCCAGGTTTCAGTAATAACCAACTAGCTCCAATTTACCATTGTAAATTAGTGATTCCCTGTGGGTAGGCACTTGGCACAGCTACCCCATGCTGCTGCTCACCACTTCCCAGGCTAACCTGGCTACACAGTGATTTTTAGCACACTAGCTCGATGAGAGGTAGCACTAGTATGTCTATATGAGCTGGGGATCAGATGATTGGCTCCTAAGAGCAGATGCAGCCTCCGAGTGGTTGGGATCAGCTATGATCTGCTAAGAACTTTCTACCTTTTCCTGTCTCTCTTACAGCAGCATGTGCAGCTGCAGCTCTCTGTCACTTGGTTTGTCTTTCCCTTCCTGTGGCTCTACCTGCAGCTTTTGCAGAATGTGTGTTCTGCGGGGGCTTGGGTTGCTCTCACTGACCTGGAGTTTCTTGCTGTCTCTGAATGGGGACATGTGCATACTGGCTGCCCTCTCAGCTTCATATCCCCCAGTGAACAGCAGCCTCCCCATTGCCAGGTCATTCACAATTGGACTGGAGGGGACGTTACCATGGGGTATACACCCCATCCTGGCTTTAGAGGGTTAATGTGGGCCTGAGAGGCCAATTAACCTAGTTGGCTGCCCCTGGAGGGTCCGCCAGCTGCAGTTAAAGATAAGACCCATCTGGGAGAGGAGCTGGGTTTTGCTATAAAGACAGGAAGTGGGGAACAGAAAGGGCTGGCCTGTCCTGGGTGGCAAGGCTTGGTGCTGGCAGATGGAGAATTTTCTGACCCCCTGTGACGGGGCAGAGCGGCCCTACACTGGTACAGAAGGGGTTAACCCTTCTCTCCTAGCAGAGGAAGCCACACCCCAGAAGCTCTGATGGGCTTGCTCCAACTGGAGATCAGATATAAAAGCCTGCAGATCAGCTCAGTCTGGACTGACTGCTGGAGGAGAAGGACGCACGCTGCTAGCTCCTGCAGAGGAAGGGCCTGCGAGACAGGATCCGGGAGTCAGCCAAGCCGAGGCACTACCTGAGACCCTGACAGAGGACGTCGCAGGGGAGGAACAGACCGGAGGACCCCTCGCCGCAGATGCACTGTTATTCACGGTAGGAAGTGACCCAGGGGAACTCTAGAGACGAACGGCATTAAAGCTGTATCGACGCTCGGCGTGTTGCGGATGGATCCCCGTCGAGCGAGTGGCAAGGAGAGCTTGCCACTACCAGGGCCCTGGGTCAGTGGAGAGGGCGGGCACGAGTCCCCCTACCCCCTCACTCCCGAACCGTGAGGGATCTTATATGGACTCTGGCCGCTAGGCCGCGCTACCCCGCTTGAAAGGGGGTTTAGCTGGACTCTGGCTGCTAGGCCGCGCTACCCCGCTTGAAAGGGGGTTTATATGGACTCCGACCGCTTGGTCGCGCTACTACTCCAGACAGGGGGGCAGTAGAGGGGAAGGCCGAGAGCCCGTAACGGGCCACCCACGGAGGGGCGGCCACAAGGACTGGAGAGTGGTGAGGCGCCGACACCCTATCCTACTCCTGCCACAAAGGGGCGCTGTGGTGCCAGGCCCGCCACAACTGGTGGAGAATGCGGGCATCGATCAGGGCCTGAGACAAGGACCCAGACGCCCAAAATGAACCCTGAGAAGCTTTTGAAATGGCTGCTGGAGAACCAACAGCAGCAGGCGGCACAACAGCAACAGCAGCAGGCCCAGTTGCTCCAGCAGTTAGCCGCACAACAGCAGTTGCAAGCGGCGCAGCAACAAGAGCAACAGCAACAGCTGATTCGGGAGCTGACAGCCCAACAACAGGCTAACCAGGAGCAACTGGTGCAGCAGCTGGCAACGCTGATAGACAGGCACCGAGTCCTCCCCTAGGCGCGGCAGGGGTTCGTGCCAGTGAGGGGCTTGGAGGACTACCAGTGCGCCTAACCAAGATGGGGCCGGGGGATGACCCCGAGGCCTTCCTGGTGACTTTTGAGTGGGTAGCAACCACCGTACAATGGCCTCCCACACATTGGGCCACTATTCTAGCCCCCTACCTGACAGGCCCAGCTCAAGCTGCATACCGTAACCTTGATCGACAGGATGCACTGGACTATTTGAAGGTCAAGGCCGCCATCTTAGACCAAACCGGCGTCAGCCCTGAGACTTACTGCTAGTGACTCTGCACAGAAAGGTACACGCCGGGAGCCAGACCACGTGCCGTCGCCCAGCGAATCCGCAACCTCTGTTGGAGGTGGCTGGAACCCGAACGACGGATGAGTGTTCAGGTAGCCAAAGCCATGGCATTAGAACAGTTCCTGCAGACCCTTCCCACTGGCGGGAAAGAGTGGGTTCAGAGACATCACCTGAGGACCCTTGCGGAGGCGACCTCCCTGATGGAGGATTACCTGGCAGCAGAGGGAGAACTGAAGACCAGCCCCAAGGGAGGGGGCTCAGGCGAACGGAACCTGAACCCGGCCCAGGAGGCCCGTAAGGTGGAGGGAGGAGGCCCCCGTCAGTACGCCCAGACGTCAGGGACACCCATGACCTGCAGTGCAAAGGACCCACCTGGTGCGGACCTCTTACGAAGCCAAGGTGATGCTCCCGGGAGGCAGAGCAGCCCCCGCCATACCCCGACCAAATAAGGGAAGCAGGACCGGTGCTATGAGTGCGCAAAGATAGGGCACTTCCGGAGGGAGTGCCCGTACATGGATTGTAATTATGGGCAGGTTTGGGCTGCTGGTCACCGTGCCCGGACATGGGAGCTGGAGAAGATAGTCATACCAGTGAAAGTAGATGGGACGTCTACCTGGGCCTTGGTGGACTTGGGGTGTAGCCAGATGGTCATACGGGCCGGGCTGATAGAGCACTCCAGCCCCACATGGGCCCCCATCAGCCTACAGTGTATTCACGGGGACGTGAAGCCGTACCCCACCATCTGGGTACAGCTCCAGATGGCTCAGCTCTAAGTGCGGTGTCTAGTGGGGTGGCTCCAAAGTTGGCTTACCCAGTGATCCTGGGATGTGACTGGCCGGGCTTTGCTGACCTCTTGAGGGAGTGGGGTACACAGCCCGGGAGGAAAAGTGGGGGGCAGGTTAGAAGGCCTGGATTATTAGGCCAACCAGAGGTGGACGACCCCC
Source organism: Terrapene triunguis (assembly GCF_002925995.2). Lineage (NCBI taxonomy): Eukaryota > Metazoa > Chordata > Testudines > Emydidae > Terrapene > Terrapene triunguis. The sequence continues at coordinate 594,797 of NW_020664597.1, read as the reverse complement.
TGGAGGGGCCCTCGGGGAATCCAGAGATAGAGGAAGGGAGCCGAACCCCTATCGAGGCCCCGCCGGGAAAGGGCCATGGATGGCTGGATATAGACGCTGACTTCCTGGAAGAGCAACAGGGGGACACCACCCTCAGTTGGGCCTGGGAGCAGGCTACAAGATCCCCCAGGGAGGAAGACTGGCCCCAACGACGGCAGCAAGGACCCCGATTTGAGATCCACCATGACTTACTCTATCGGGTAGTCCAGGAACCACAGACGAAAGAAGACCTGCACCAACTGTTGGTCCCGTGGCGGTTCCGGCAGAATTTAAGAAAAAAAAAAAAAAAAAAAAATTAATGGAGATATCCTATCTCCTAGAACTGGAAGGGACCTTGAAAGGTCATCGAGTCCAGCCCCCTGCCTTCACTAGCAGGACCAAGTACTGATTTTTGCCCCAGATCCCTAAGTGGCCCCCTCAAGGATTGAACTCACAACCCTGGGTTTAGCAGGCCAATGCTCAAACCACTGAGCTAGCCCTCCCCCCACTTTACTCCACTTAGCTCACTCAGTGCTGTGGGCTGGGCACCTGGGGAGGGAGAAAATGCTGCAACGGGTGGCCCAGAGGTTCTTCTGGCCAGGCATCCATAGGGAGGTACGGGACTACTGCGCCTCCTGCCCCGAATGCCAGAAGACTGGCCCAAAAGGAGTACCAAAAGCCCCCCTTGTGCCCTTGCCGGTGATCGGGACACCCTTTGAATGGATAGGCTTGGAATTAGTGGGGCCCTTGGAGAAGAGTAGCTCTGGCCACAAGTATATCCTGGTCATGGTCGACTATGCAACACGGTATCCAGAGGTGGTACCACTACGATCTGCCACGGCTCCGGTCATTGCCAATGAACTCTTGCAGATCTTCGCATGGGTCGACCTGCCATGGGAGATACTAACGGGCCAAGGGACTAATGTAACATCCAGACTAATGGCAGAGTTGTGCCGTCTGTTGAATATCTGGGCGCTTAAGAGCTCAGTCTACCACCCTCAGACAAATGGGTTGGTAGAGAGATTTAATGGCACCTTGAAAGCCATGCTAAGGAAGTTTCTGGATGACGATCCCCGGCATTGGGATAAATTGCTCCCATCACTCCTCTTTGCCGTGCGAGAGGTGCCACAGGCTTCCACGGGGTTCTCCCCTTTCGAACTCCTCTATGGGAGGAAGCCCGGGGGAATTCTAGACCTCCTAAAAGAAACCTGGGAAGAGCAAGAGACCCACATCCAAGGATCCGTCCAGTACATCCTCCACCTATGGGAGCGACTCCGAGAGTTGGAAGCCCTGGCACGAGAGAACCTGGTGAAAGCCCAACATAACCAAGAGGCTCAATATAACAAAGGGGCCAAGATGAGAAGTTTCGAGCCCTGGGACCGTGTCCTCTTGTTGCTTCCTTCCTCCGAGTGTAAGCTGCTAGCCAAGTGGAAAGGCCCTTTCGAGGTGACCCAATGCATCGGGCCTGTCGATTACGAAGTACGGATGTCGGGGCGAAGGAAGGACACTCAGGTCTACCACGTGAACCTCCTCAAGGCCTGGAAAGATCGGGAGGGCCTGATGATTGCCCCGTACCCTCCAGAACCCGAGTTAGGGCCGTTGGCGGGGAAACCAGAAAAACCAGGGGCAGCTGCCATAGGCCTGGAGCTCGACCCGGGCCAGCAAGAGCAGGTACGGCAACTGATTTCAGCTTTCCCCACAGTCCTGTCGACGCAGCCCGGGAGGACCATACTGACCAGCCACCATATCACCACTGTCCCTGGCCACAAAGTGAGGGAGGCCCACTCCCCAGGAAGATGTGGGAGACGGTGAGGAGAGAGCTCGACATGATGTTGGCCTTGGGGGTGGTCGAGGAGTCGCAAAGTGAATGGCGGAGCCCCATAGTTCTAGTTCCCAAACTGGGTGGAACAGTCAGGTTCTGTATCGACGTCCGCAAGGTGAATGTGATCTCATGTTTTGATGCCTACCCCATGCCCCGGGTGGACGAGCTGCTGGAGCGACTAGGCAAGGCAGAATTCATCTCCACCCTGGACCTGACCAAGGGATATTTGCAGATCCTGTTGACACCGGCCTCCCGAGAAAAGACAGCATTCCCAATACCATTCGGCCTCTACCACATTACAATGATGCCTTTCGGGTTGCATGGGGCTGCGGCTACTTTCCAGCGGCTCATGACTCAAGTGCTGAGCCCACACAGCGCATATGCCACAGCTTACATTGACGACATCGTTGTCTACAGTGCCAACTGGGAGGAACATCTCCAGCACCTCGCCGAGGTGCTACGAGCACTGGGTAGAGCAGGTCTCACTGCAAACCCAGCCAAATGTCACCTGGGCCAAAGAGAAGTGACCTACCTGGGCTATACAGTGGGCCGAGGGAAAATCCGCCCTTTGGTAGACAAGGTGGAAGCCTTGAAGAACTATCCAACTCCCACAACCAAAAGGCAAGTACGACAGTTCTTTGGACTGGCCGGATACTATCGTCAGTTCGTGCCTAACTTTGCTACGCTTGCCGCCTCCCTGACGGATTTGATGTGAAGCTCCCAGCCACGGAAGGTCCAGTGGACGGAGGACTGCGAGAAGGGCTTTTGCGCTCTGCAGGAACAATTGACACAGGAGCCAATACTGATCCAGCCCGACTTCACGAGGCCCTTTATCCTCCAGACTGACGCCTCAGAGGTAGGGTTGGGGGCCGTGCTGTCGCAAGAGCTGGGGGGAGAAGAACACCCCATCTTGTACCTAAGCCGCAAGCTGTTTCCCTGAGAGACCCGGTACTCCACCATAGAGCGGGAGGCCCTGGCAGTGAAATGGGCAGTCGAGGCGCTGAGGTGCTATCTATTAGGGAACCCCTTCTCCTTGGTAACAGACCACACACCCCTCAGGTGGATTAACAGCATGAAGGACTGAACCACACGGATCATGCGGTGGTACTTGTCCCTCCAACCCTACTCCTTCCGCGTGTTACACCGGCCGGGAAAGGCTCATGGGAATGCAGATTCCTTTTCCGAGTCGGGGAAGAGGAAGGGGAGGAGATGGCCAAGGATCAGCCGGCCCAGGCGGCTGTCTTAAGGGGGAGGGCAGAGCGGCCCCGCACTGGTACAGCAGGGCAGAGCGGCCCCGCACTGGTACAGCAGGGCAGAGCGGCCCCGCACTGGTACAGCAGGGGTTTACCCTTCTCTCCTAGCAGAGGAAGCCATGCCCCGGAAGCTCTGCTGGGCATGCTCCAATTGGAGATCAGATATAAAAGCCTGCAGATCAGCTCAGTCTGGGCTGACCACCGGAGTAGAAGGACGCACGCCACTAGCTCCTGCAGAGGGAGGGCCTGCGAGACAGGATCTGGGAGTCAGCCAAGCCGAGGCACTACCTGAGACCCTGACAGAAGACGTCGCAGGGGAGGAACAGACCGGAGGACCCCTCGCCGCAGATGCACTGTTATTCACGGTAGGAAGTGACCCAGGGGAACTCTAGAGACGAACGGCGTTAAAGCTATATCGACGCTCGGCGTGTTGCGGGCAGATCCCCGTCGAGCGAGTGGCAAGGAGAGCTTGCCACTACCAGGGCCCTGGGTCGGTGGAGAGGGCGGGCACGAGTCCCCTTACCCCCTCACCCCCGAACCGTGAGGGATCTTATATGGACTCTGGCCACTAGGCCACGCTACCCCGCTCGAAAGGGGGTTTATCTGGACTGTGGCTGCTTGGTCGCACTACTACTCCAGACAGGGGGGCAGTAGAGAGGAAGGCGGAGAGGCTCTAACAGGCCCCCCGTGGAGGGGCGGCCACAAGGACTGGAGAGTGGTGAGGTGCCGACACCCCATCCTACCCCTGCCACAAGGGGGCGCTGCCGTGCCAGGCCCGCCACACCCCCAAATGGAGTAACTCTAGAAACTGAAGAAGAGTTGATATAGGGGGGAAATGGATACCAGGTAGGGGAGAAAAGCAAAGCATAGAAGCAGATGAAGTTGGTGTCAGGAAAAAGCAAAGCTGAGGAAGGAAATAATCCAACATGTTACAATTGTAAGATCTGTAGCCAAAGAAATAAGCTTAGGTGACATTAACCCTGTCTAAGTAGCTGAGGGTATTAAAAAAAAAAGCATAGGGGATATTATAAGATCTAGGAGGCTGCAAGATGGTGATCTCTTAGCTGAATGTGAAAATAAAGAACAACGTGAAACTGCTAAAAGTAAAACGCAAGGGAAAGTTAAAATAAGTTACCAACTACCCCTGGACGATCCAGATACAAAAAGAGCACTTAAAGACAATAAAGTCATTGGGGAGAAACTAAATGAATTCTTTGCTTCAGTCTTCATGGCTGAGGATGTTAGGAAGATTCCCAAACCCGAGCCGTCTTTTTTAGATGACAAATCTGAGGAATTGTCACAGATCGAAGTGTCACTAGAGGAGGTTTTGGAATTAATTGATAAACTTAACAGTAACAAGTCACCAGGACCAGATGGCATTCACCCAAGAGTTCTGAAAGAACTCAAATGTGAAATTGCAGAAATATTAGCTATGGTTTGTAACCTGTCCTTTAAATCGGCTTCTGTACCCAATGACTGGAAGATAGCTAATGTAACACCAAAATTTAAAAAGGGCTCTAGAGGTGATCCCGGGAATTACAGACCAGTAAGTCTAACATCAGTACCGGGCAAATTAGTCGAAACAATAGTAAAGAATAAAATTGTCAGACACATAGAAGAACATAAATTGTTGGGCAAAAGTCAACATGGTTTCTCTAAAGGGAAATTGTGTCTTACTAATCTATTAGAGTTCTTTGAAGGGGTCAACAAACATGTGGACAAGGGGGATCCAGTGGACATAGTGTACTTAGATTTCCAGAAAGCCTTTGACAAGGTCCCTCACCAAAGGCTCTTACGTAAATTAAGTTGTCATGGGATAAAAGGGAAGGTCCTTTCATGGATTGAGAACTGATTAAAAGACAGGGAACAAAGGGATGGAATAAATGGTAAATTCTCAGAATGGAGAGGGGTAACTAGTGGTGTTCCCCAAGGGTCAGTCCTATTCAACGTATTCATAAATAATCTGGAGAAGGGGGTAAACAGTGAGGTGGCAAAGTCTGCAGATGATACTAAACTGCTCAAGATAGTTAAGACCAAAGCAGACTGTGAAGAACTTCAAAAAGATCTCTCAAAACTGTGATTGGGCAACAAAATGGCAAATTAAATTTAATGCGGATAGATGTAAAGTAATGCACATTGGAAAAAATAACCCCAACTATACATGTGGGCTAATTTAGCTACAACTAATCAGGAAAAAGATCTTTGAGTCATCGTGGATAGTTCTCTGAAGACGTCCACACAGTGTGCAGCGGCAGTCAAAAAAGCAAACAGGATGTTAGGAATCATTAAAAAAGGGATGGAGAATCAGAGAGAGAATATCTTATTGTCCTTATATAAATCCATGGTACGCCCACAGCTTGAATCCTGCATACAGATGTGGTCTCCTCATCTCAAAAAAGATATACTGGCATTGGAAAAGGTTCAGAGAAGGGCAACTAAAATGACTAGGGGTTTGGAACAGGTCCCAAAAGAGGAGAGATTAAAGAGGCTAGGACTTCTCAGCTTGGAAAAGAGGAGACTAAGGGGGGATATGATAGAGGTATATAAAATCATGAGTGATGTGGAGAAAGTGGATAAGGAAAAGTTATTTACTTATTCCCATAACACAAGAACTAGGGGTCACCAAATGAAATTAATAGGCAGCAGGTTTAAAACAAATAAAAGGAAGTTCTTCTTCACACAGCACACAGTCAACCTGTGGAACTCCTTGCCTGAGGTTGTGAAGGCTAGGACTATAACAGAGTTTAAAAGAGAACTAGATAAAGTCATGGAGGTTAAGTCCATTAATGGCTATTAGCCAGGACGGGTAAGGAATGGTGTCCCTAGCCTCTGTTTGTCAGAGGGTGGAGATGGATGGCAGGAGAGAGATCACTTGATCATTACCTGTTAGGTTCACTCCCTCTGGGGCACCTGGCTTTGGCCACTGTTGGTAGACAGGATACTGGGCTGGATGGACCTTTGCTCTGTCTCAGTATGGTCATTCTTATGTTCTTAAATAAAGGGGGTAATATATGGAGTGCCATTAGAGCTGACCAATGATGAGATAGCCAAAAGCATAGGAGAAGATAAAATGGCAGTCAGTAAGCAACTAATTAACAAAAGAGGAGGAAAAAACAAGCCATCAACAGCTGTACTGATTACATTTAAGGGAGGGACTCCACCTTAGAAAGTAACACTAGGGTTTCAGATATTCGGAACCAAGCCACATATCCCCCACCCCTCAGGTGTTACAAGTTCCAATGGGTTAGGCACGTAGCAGCTGTTTTTAAAGGGAAAACAGGATATGGTAAATATGGGGGAAATCATTCCAATGAAAATTGTATAGAAGGGACAGATGTCAAATGCAGTAACTGGTGGTAATCACAGTCTGGCATATGGAGGGTGTATTGCAGCAGGCAAGCTAAAAGGGTACAAATGACAAAAATTGTTAACAACATATCTCCTGTGGAAGCTGTAAGGAGACCCTCAAACATCAGTGGAGAGGGAAGAGACAGTCAGCACAGGAAAAGGAGAACTGCAGACACAGCCTCGTTGTATAAAGATTATGACGAACACTGTGGAAGGAATAGGTGATGACATACTTGTAATGAAAAATAAAGGTTTATTGCATTGATGATAGAAGTGATAAAATGTACACCACAAATTAGGGGAAAAAATCAGAAAAAAATATTTTTTTTCCAAAGGCAGCGGAGAAATACCTGTATATTAGCAACTTGTCAATAAACCACCGTCATGCAATTTTGAATGAAGCTAATGGTGAAATATGACTACTAGGGCAGTGGTTTCCAAACTTTAACAACCTGTGAACCCCTTTCACTAAAATGTCAAGTTTCGCGAACCCCCTCCTAAAAATGAATATTTCCAGGGATTTTCTCCTTTACCGGAGTATAAATTATAAAAGCAGTGATCTTGGAAATATAAAATTTGGGGGTTTTTTTGACATGCTTATTACACACTATTTATTATTAATTATTATTTATCATTACAGTATTTTTATTACATTATGATAACAGCAACACTCTTCCAAGATCTCACTTTTGTAGCTTGTATCACTTTGAATAAGCCTGTTATAAGACAAGGCTCCTATGTTTCATCAAGGAGTATCAGATGTGAAACAGCAGGAAGGTATTTAAGAAGCCAACTCAGAGTTCCTCCTACACAAGATTCAGGTCTTGAGCAGTCCAGGCAAACAACGCACGTTACAACAAAGCTTAAACTTGTTCTTCATAATAATTTTAAAAACAACACTAGCTGCCTATTTAATTCTAAAAAAGCAAAAAATATCCACCTCCCTTTCCATTTCTTATAAGGAGTCTTGAAGTTTAAAGCTCCTCAGTGTGATAGAGATGCTTGCGTTGATCTGCTTAGCTCTTGGAAGTCCAGCGGCTCCGGGCTGCTGGCCCTGTGCTGCCCGGGGTCCCTAGGGACAGCTCTGTGCGCCATTAGGGAATTTTTTCCCGAGAACCCCCTGTAACGTTTCGCGAACCTCCAGCGGTTCACGAACCCCAGTTTGGGAACCACTGTACTAGGGAATCTCAGTCTTTTGTTGTAATGTGCACAGTCTGATAGCACATAGTCAAGAATTAAAAGAAAATATCCTTGAAATAAAAACTAAACAAGATGTCATATGTATCTAGGACACATGGATGGTTGAAAATCTTACTCTTACAGTTCCAGGATATATTGCCTTTAGTCAAGACCAAAAACTAGGAAGAGGAGGAGGTGTTTGTACTTTCATAAGGGAAAGATTAAACTATATAGCAGTAGATAATGAAGACGTAAGGCTAGAAAATAATGCTGTTGAGATCCCAAAGCAGATTTTATATATATATACACAGGATTTATAATATCTATGTGGGAAATTAGAAAGTTCAGAGCTACAAGAAATGGTGAAAAATGCTAAAAGACCACATATTATATGTGGTGAGTTAAATAGTCATAATAAACTGTGGGGAAGTAAAACAGCTGATAAAAGTGGTGCATGCTTAGAAAAGTTCATTGCTGAAAAAAATCTAGATGTTTTAAATGATGGCACCCCACTAGATTTAAGGCAGAAGGTGGTAGTTTTTCCTGCTTATTTCCTGGAAATTATAACAGCAAATATTGCAAGTAAATACAACTGGGCAATATATAAGGAAGAAGGAATGGGAAGTGATCATTTCCCTATACTTGGTAATTTTCAAGGGTAAGGTAAGGTTGGAAGTGATGGAATTACCCACCTGGGAGCTATTTACAAGTAAATGTCCTGAATTTTCATTGTGTAAGTGATTACATGGAGAATTTCAATGATAATGTAATAAAGGGATTACTAGCAGCAGCTCCTGTGGCCAGACCTAGGATACTGATATACCCCAGACATAAAAACTCACTTTCCTGGTGGAATGAGGAGTGCAAAATGGCAGTTAAAGAAAAGAACAACGCCTATATAAAAGCAAATAATAATAATAATAACTAATAACAGTGAATGGTGAAGATTTAATGAAGTATAAAAGAAGTAAGGCAATAGCACAGGGAATTCTAAAAAGATCAAAGAAAGAGAGTTGAAGGAAGTACTGGGAATGGATAAACAAATATAATAAGACATCAAAAATATACAGGCAAATTAGAAAAATGAATGGAATTCAGACTAACAGTAGCCACATCCCAGGTCTTATTGGGACTGACAATTTCCACCACACCATTAATTGTCTTTCCTCTTCGGTGATATTTTCCCACAACTTATTTATTTCCAAAGGCAAATTTCCTTACATGTCTTCCTGGATTATTTGAATGACCAATTGCTGACTTATTTCCTGGGCCTGTGTACAGGCTACTGCTAGGGACACATTTTCTTGTCTTGATTCCATAGTCCCTGTTAACAATAACGAATCCTTTTCACCTCGCTGTTGCCAGACTGGCAGTATTTTAGAAAATAATTGTTGCCCCATTCCTACCTTTGATAAGGATGCACTGATGGGCTTTCTCAATTCTTGACAATACAGTTCTGATAATGAGAAAGCAGAAATTTTAGCAGAAACTTCTGAGGGATAAGGAATTATGAAAACCAAAGAGAAGTTTTCCACCAGATTAAAGACAATTCACTGAAGAGAATCATGGTCTATTATGGGGTCGGCAACCTTTCAGCAATGGTGTGCCGAGTCTTCATTTATTCACTCTAATTTAAGGTTTCATGTGCCAGTAATACATTTTAACGTTTTTAGAAGGTCTCTTTCTATGAGTCTATAATATACAACTAAACTATTGTTGTATGTAAAGTAAATAAGGTTTTTAAAATGTTTAAAAAGCTTCATTTAACATTAAATTAAAATGCAGAGCCCCCCGGACCGGTGGCCAGAACCCAGGCAGTGTGAGTGCCATAGGTTGCCTACCCCTGGTCTATTATGTAGTTGGGGTAAATATGAAGATACTATCCAGAATGAATGATTTTGCATGTGAGAACTTGAGAAAACTATTGATATCAGCAAGAATACATCCCCAGGGAGCAATCATAGATGTAACATAATGTTTAAATTTCTCTCTGGAAGCAATTTGAGGGTTATCTTGGAATTATTAACACTATATGGGGAGAAGGGGAGTGATACCAGTAGGGTGGAAACATGCAGTAGTAATTCCAGGACAAAAACCAGGGAAACGAACTACAAAAGTGGGTGCCTATAGACCAATTGCCCTAACATCCTGTCCGGGTAAAATTCTGTAGAGAATGGTGAATGAAAGATGGATTACCTAGTTGGAAAATAATGGTGTTATGGACAAGGTGCAGAGTGGTTTTAGGAGAGGAAGATGCACCATTGATCACATTGCTAAATTGGAAACTGAAATACGAAAAAGTATGAGGCACAAGGGTTTCATGATAGCTGTCTTTCTAGATATTGAAAAGGCATATGACGTGGTAGGGAGGGAAGGCTTGTTGTACAAAGCAAGTGCAATAGGGATAAAGGGAAGAATGGATGGGTTGATTAGAGATTTTTTTCAGTAAAAGGACCATGCAAGTCAGAGTAGGGAAAGTTATGTTGAATATATATATATATATAATATTAAAAGTGGTACACCACAGGGAAGTGTTATCAGCCCAACCTTATTTAATTTTATGATAAATGATCTCCCAAAATAAGGATGTGCTGGGTGTAGCCAATGATTTTAGTTCATTATTCATTTATTCTGTGATATGATTCTGTTATATCAGATATATTCATTGTATGTTAATTAGAGTTAATTTGTAGGATTATAAAAGTATAAGATAGTTCAGTGTTTAGAGGAACTATGTACTAGACATGAGTAAGACAAGCTGAAATGCAAGAACCTGCAGGTTAAAGCCTGCAAGACTTTAGCTTAGCTATTTTAAGCCTTGGAGACAAGAAATGATGACATGAGTGACCGGAAAATAACCCAGTGCCCTAAGATAATGGGAAAAAGAAGTATTAAGTGATAATATTGCACAAAATTACCCAGAAGATTAATATTAGATCATAAAAATACCATAAGGCGCATCAGTCTCAGGCATGTATCTTAATCACGGGATACAGGTTGTGCATCAGTGCTAATGAGAATAAAGGGAACTTACCCAGCCTATAGGAAATTGGGGTCCCTTAAGTTTCTAGGGGACACAGACCAATAAGAGAAAAGAGGGTGGACACTTTTATGGACATGCACAGAATGTAGGTGTAGACAAAATCACATTATAAAAAAGGGAATGCCCAGAATGGGAAAACTGAGGTCCCTCTGGGAGACTCCAGCAGGAACCATCTACTGATGATCAAGCTATGAGAGACCCATCAGATCCTAACACTATTGTCAAGGATGTGAGTATAACTATATTTGTAATTTGTGCATAGATCTGTATAGAATTTCTATGTGCTTGGGAAATCATAACTTTAATTGTAACTTTAATAAAACTTATAAAATAGGATAAACCTTGACATATGGGGTTGTATTAGTAGGAGCATTGCCAGCAGATTGAGGGAAGTGTTTATTCCCCTCTGTTCGGCACTGGTGAGGCCACATCTGGAATATTGCGTCCAGTTTTGGTCCCCCACTACAGAAGGGATGTGGAGAAATTGGAGAGAGTCCAGCGGAGGCCAACACAAATGATTAAGGGGCTGGAGCACATGACTTACGAGGAGAGGCTGAGGGAACTGGGGTTATTTAGTCTGAAGAAGAGAAGGGTGAGGGGAGATTTGATAGCTGCTTTCAATTACCTGAAGAGGGGTTCCAAAGAGGATGGATCTAGACTGTTCTCAGTGGTGGCAGATGACAGAACAAGGAGCAATGGTCTCAAGTTGCAGTGGGGGAGGTCTAGGTTGAATATAAGGAAACACTATTTCACTAGGAGGGTGGTGAAGCACTGGAATGGGTTACCTAGGGAGGTGGTAGAACCTCCTTCCTTAGAGGTTTTTAAGGTCCGGCTTGACAAAGCCCTGGCTGGGATGATTTAGTTGGGGATTGATCCTGCTTTGAGCAGGGGGTTGGACTAGATGACCTCCTGAGGTCCCTTCCAACCCTAATATTCTGTGATTCTATGATTCTATGACTACCTTTGGTCTTTATGTGTTCCTAGAGACTCTAAATTCGAAGCAAGTAACAGAAGTGACTTTCACTCTGTTAGGTTTGAAACTGTAGCCACCAGATCCAAACCCACACCACATTACAAAATTTACTTTCAATCTAATAAAAGGCTACATGGGGTAGGTGTCACTCTATTCACTGATGATTGTGCGGTGAGGATTAGGAGCAGGAATATTCAGGTGGCAGAAAAGAGAATCAACAGTGTGTTGCAAGAGATCTCTGACTGGGGAAATGAATGGGGGTTCAAGTTTTCCATTGCTAAAACCAAAGGACAAAGGAATGAAAAATTCAGTAACTTTCCTATTTGTAAACTGTATCTGGATGGAGAACAAATAGAGATAGTTAGAAGGTTCAAATTCTTTGGGGGTAATATTTGATAGTAAATTCCTTTGGAAAAGAGAAAAAATAAAAATAAAAAGGGATTCAGAGAGAAACTCTGCTGTCACTCTGTGGGAGTAGAGGGGTGGGACAGACAGGGTCAGGGAGGAAGCCGAGGAGGAGAGTTCGCCATGGAATCCCCACCTGAGTAGCAGTGTCTGGCAAGAGGCCAGGAGTAGCCCGTGGGGTAGAGCAAGCCCTGATTTGGTGGAACAGGGCGGAGTGAAAGGTCAAGCCTGAGGATGGCAGAAGTATGTTTCCATTTATATTTCTGGGGATTTATTGTGGGATTCCAGGAGGGGGCCCTGCGAGTCCCAGACCTGAGAGAAGGGTGACCATAGCAGGGCTGTGAGAGGCCTGCAGATAGGCTAAACAGGAAGAAATCCAGGGAGGAAGTAGCAAGTAGTCTGGCAGAATGAACTTTGCCTGCCTGTCCTACGGTCTCTGGACTGGAGCCCAGTGAAGAGGGAAAATCGGTGTTCCCCTCCCAGACATCAGCAAGGAGGCATGTGGCGGGGAGAGGAAATGGTTCACAGTCATGCTGGAAGGGCATAACGAGTGGGGTTCAACAGGGATCAGTTCTGGGTCTGGTTCTGTTCACTATCTTCATCAACGATTTGGATAATGGCATAGAGAGTACACTGATAAAGTTTGTGGATGATACCAAGCTGGGAGGAGTTGCAAGTGTTTTGGAGGATAGGGTTAAAATTCAAAACGATCTGGACAAACTGGAGAAATGGTCTGCGGTAAATAGGATGAAATTCAATAAGGACAAATGCAAAGTACTCCACTTAGGAAGGAACAATCAGATACACACATACAAAATGGGAAATGACTGCCTAGGAAGGAGTAATGTGGAAAGGGATCTAGGGGTCAAAAAAGCAACCTAAAGTTCAATTACAATATCAGTGTTTGATTAATTTTCATAATATCCCTGCCCAACTAGGTGAATATATATTGCAAAGCATCTGGGTAAAATTAAATTTTAAAATAATTGCCACAGAGTCTGATATGCAAAAATCAAGAAGGCATCCATTAAATGGACTGCATATGGTAAAATTGAATCATAGGGAACAAGTTGTTATATCGCCAATACGATCTCTAAAGCAAATTGAGTTGGACCTTACTGATTAAATCTGTCCAAGGTCATACCTAAATGCGCCCCGTGTGTACAAACACTCCATAGAGGGTGGGCAGCATGGTTAAAATGATGGTACATTGAAAAATCCATAAAGAAAAGAACCCCAAGGGGTGTATTGGAGACTGTTTTGGGTGGAACTGGATTAGGAGTTGGAGTACTGGATGCTACTAACATAGAGGTAATGGCAAACACACTAAGTTATGTTACAGCTGAAATACAAGAATTGAGAAAGCCCATCAGTGCATCCTTATCAAAGGTAGGAATGGGGCAACAATTATTTTCTAAAATACTGCCAGTCTGGCAACAGCGAGGTGAAGAGGATTCGTTATTGTTAGCAGGGACTATGGAATCAAGACAAGAAAATGTGTCCCTAGCAGTAGCCTGTACACAGGCCCAGGAAATAAGTCAGCAATTGGTCATTCAAATAATCCAGGAAGACATGTAAGGAAATTTGCCTTTGGAAATAAAAAAGTTGTGGGAAAATATCACCAAAGTGGAAAGAGAATTAACGGTGTGGTGGAAATTGGTAAATGTTACCCTAAATAAAGTTCAATTGGTTCTACAAACATATGTAGTAACCGTACACCCCAGCCTACTATTGATATATATCCAGTGGTACCTATGGGAAGCCAGCTAACAGAAAATGTGATTATGTATTCCACTGATCATCATTCCTGGGCATATAAAGAAAATCAACAATGAAAAACCATTGACATGTTTCAGTGTCGGGCCCACAAAATTGTGGGATATGTGTGTGAGGATCAAAAGCTATAAGAAAGAGATGAATGTTTCCATGATAAAGACAAAGGAACCCAAAGATGTATGTTTAATATATTCACTGAACAAAAGTCAGCTGTTGTATATGCAGGAAGGGGATGTGTTTGTGTTAGAAGTCATTGTCCAATGGTGGTAGTAAAAGTAATTGGTTAAGGTACAGCTAAACAGGACTCCGGTTTCACTATATAAACCGGGGTCCAAGAAGAAGACCAGCAGGGGGAAAGGAAGAAACAGAAGAATAATAAGAAGAAATGACCTGGAAGAAGAACTCACCCCTCAAGACACAGCCTAAGACCAGAGCTGGCAAGAATCCTCTGCACGAACTTGACGTGCAGCAACCAGAACCCAGATGAGACCGACCTTTTCTGGCCAACAGCGAAAGTCCCCCTGCATGATCAGGATTGGTGAGCACGGCATTGTATGCTTAGTGTGTGTATTCTGCTTGCTTGGTAATTGTTAATAAATAGAGTAAGGATATTACTGTGTAAGGCTCTTTCACCAGTAAAAGGTCCTGAAAACCTGCAGGAAGTTACGCCCTGAACCCTAGAAATGGGTAAAGGTGGGTGCCCCTAGAGTGTGTGAGAGACAGAGAATTTGTGTGGGTAACAGATGATGGTGTAGCAGTGTTCACTTGTAACCCACACACCTCCTGGGGGTCGTGTTCTGTCCCATCTAGTGGCACTGAGACCATTTAGAGAGAGAGATCAAATGAGTCTGCTCTACAGTCTCAGCTAAGAGCCAGTTGGCTTTTAGTTCCTGCGGTAGAGGCCCCAAGTTCCATCCCGCCTGACGACGACCAGAACCCGTCTGTGTTACAAACTCACCTCTCACAAGCGCCTCCTGTCAGCTGGGTGTGAACCTGCATTCTCTCTCTCTTCTCGCGGTGCACCCTATCGGCGGCTGCCCTTGTCGGCTGGGTCTCCAGTGGCTCAGCCTCCAGCCGAGTCACACGCAGTCTAAAAACATGAAGGGTAAAAGGTCCAACAGGGCCTGTCCCTGTGCCCTTGTTACCATCTTTAGCTCTGTCTCTGGGCTCAGTCCTCAGGGACTTTGGAGCTGGCTTTAAGTCTGTGCCTGCCCTGGTACAGAGCAGTGCCCCAGGCCTTTCTCCCTGGAGACTCTTTGCTTTATAGATTCTTATTGCCCCAGCTCTCCAGCCCGCTCACTCCTTCAAGTTCAGTTCCCTTCTGGGGCAACAAAGTCCCCCTAATGGTTGGTCCTCTTCAGCGTCTTCAGTACCATCTCTGGGTCTGTTTAAATTACAGCCATTTGCTTTTGCTCCAAAACAAAAGTTTCCCCCTGCTCAGGGCTCTGGCCACTTTGCCTGTGGCTGTTGGGGAACCCAGGCCTGCCCACTACTCTGGGTCCCAACCCAGGGACATTACTAATAACTGCCACATGCTGCTTCCTTTACTAGCTGCTGGTACTGCATTCCCTGGGCTGTCCCCAGGGCCGGCGCAACCCATTAGGCGACCTAGGCGGTCGCCTAGAGCACTAGAATGTGGGGGGCGGCGACTGCGGTGGCTGGATCTTCGGCCGCCCGGGTCATCGTCGGTATTTTGGGGGCGGGACCTTCCGCTGCCTCTGTCAGGGGTGGCATTTGGGGGGCGGGATCTTGGGCTGCCCCGGTCGTTGGTGGTATTTCGGGAGTGGGACCTTCCACCGCCTCTGTCAGGGGCGGCATTTCGGGGGCGGGACCTTCCGCCACCTAGGACGGCAAAAAAGCTGGCGGCGCTCCTGGCTGTCCCATCATCTTCACCTGTTATCTTAGGGCAGTGGTCCCCAAACTGTGGGATGCACCCCCTAAGGGGGCACAGAGGAATGTTTGGGGGGGTGTGATGGGGCCCAGACCAGCCCCCATAGGGGTCAGGGATGGAGCACCACCCAGTCCCGCTCTGCCCCCAGCTCCACTGGCTCTGGCTCCGGCCCCAGCCCTGGCCCCAGCCCCAGCCCAACCCCCAACAAGGCCCCGGCTTCGGCTCCTGGCTCCCGGCCCTGACTGTGGCCCAACCGTGGCCCAACCCCAGCCGTGTTCCCAGCCACAGCTTCTATTCCTGACTTCTGGCTGTGGCTCCTGGCCTCGGCCACAGCTCCGCTCCCGGCTGCGGACCCAGCTACAGCTCCAGCGCTGGCCGTGGCCCCTGACTCCTTGGTCCAGCTCTTGTGGTGATGCAGGCTGATTACATTACTGGTAAGGGGGGAGGCAACATAAAAAGTTTGGGAACCACTGCCTTAGGGTAACGGTCCTTGGGTTCTCTGTCTTTTTCCCTGTTTGTGCATGGTCTCTCCCATGCCTTCTTGCACTATCATCCTGTGGAACTCCTTGCCAGAGGATGTTGTGAAGGCCAAGACAATAATGGGGTTCAGAAGGGAACTAGATAAGTTCATGGAGGATAGGTCCATCAATGGCTATTAACCACGATGGGCAGGGATGTTTGCCAGAAGCTGGGAATGGGCGACAAGGAATGGATCACTCGATCATTCCCTGTTCTGTTCATTCCCTCTGGGGCACCTGGCACTGGCCACTGTCAGAAGACAGGACACTGGGCTAGGTGGACCTTTGGTCTGACCCAGTATGGCTGTTCTTATGTTCTTATGTTGAGACTCCCTCTGTCCTATCCCTTCTGGTCTCAGCCAGGAACTGACCTGCTGAGACCCAGCTGCTCCTTTTAACTGAGCCTTCTGGGCTCTGATAGGTTGCAGGGAAGCAGCCATTCTAGGCAGGCCAGGAGGACCTATCTTCACTGCTCCTGTCCTGGGACAGGGTGTGGTAGGACCATGAGGCCTCCAGAAGGGGGCCTCAAAGGGCCTGGTACACCCATTACAGATGGTCTAGGCGTTATCCTGCTACAATGTGGGGGTATGGACATGATAACCTCTGACAGTTGCCTTGTCACCCATTTGGTTTTCACCCGGACAGTCCAGGTTTTGCCTTGTGTGTCCAGATGCCTTAGACAAGCCCAGATGTCTGGGTTTTTTTAATCTTGGAGGGGGGGGAGAGGCAGAGCAGGGGCTGGGCCTTGGGGGGGAAGAGGTGGAGAAGGGGGTGGGGCCTCGAGGAAGAGGTGGAAAAGGGGGAGAGCCTGCCAGGTCTGCTTACCAGTTATTAGAAAGATGGCAACCCTATGACCTCTCGAGATCCCTTCCAGCCCCACATTTCTATGATTCTATGACCATGTTCAAGACAGGGCATATCAATGATAACACAATGAGCGTAAATAAGATACTGCCACTCACCCCCCTATCCACCCAACCTGCACAAGGGACTATGTTTGCTGGCTGCCTCCACCCACTGCTGGCTCTCTTGTTTTCCCTCATGCCCAGTATTCACCTCAGCTCACTTTTCACCTCTTTGTGCCTCTGCTCAGGGGTTTATGCTCCAGTATCACCTGTGGCACCAGCTTCTTACCACTCCAAGAGTCTTCTAACGAAGCTACAGGGAAGCAGTGGGACACTATGGTAGCCATAGACATCGACTTCCTCTCTGGCCGGTGGGTGCTCGATCCCCCATCCACCCCAGGCCCCTCTCCTGCCCCGTCTCTTCCCACCCCTGCTCCGCCCCCACTCCGCCCTCATTCCACCCCTTCCCCAAGTCCCCGCCCCGCCTCTTCCCACCCCTGCTCTACCCCCACCCCACCCTCATTCCATGCCTTCCCCAAGTCCCTGCCCCACCTCTTCCCTGCCTCCTACCCCAAGCGCACCATATCCCCACTCCTCCCCACCCCTCCCGGAACGTCCTGAGCACTGCGAAACAGTGGAGGAGATGTGCTGAGAGGGAAGGGGACGAGTTGGTCAGTGGGGCCACTGGCAGGTGACACACACTGGGGGGAGGCGAGCTTGGCTGCCAGTGGGTGCTAAGCACCTGCTAATTTTTCCCCATGGGTGCTCCAGGTGTACGCACAACCCCAACGGACAGGACTAGTCAAAAGATTCTGGGCTTGTGCACAGGAGGCAGACGTACTACAGTGGGGTCTGTGTGGACAAATACTCAAAGAAGAATTCTCCTTGAGTCCCCCCTCAGAATTATCCAGGGGCTGTAGTAGAAGGGAGAATCCCTTCACTCATTTATAAAGGAAAGCAAATATTAATTGTAACTATAAGGGGGCAATCACTGCTCTATAATAAATTATATCTAAGTTAATGTGTCCTAAAGTTCAGCATAAAACCAAGATTGTGTCTACACTGGCAAGTTGCAGCTCAGAAAATCAGCTCCCAGCGCTGTAACCCCCGAGGTGTCCACACTGGCAAGGCGCTTAGTGCGCACTAACTCCACAGTTGCTGCGCTCTAGGTAATCCACCTCGACGAGGGGCGTAGAGCTTTCTGCACCATGGCTACAGCACTGGGGCATCAGTGTGGACTATGTGTTACATTACGGCGCTGTGACTGGCCTCCGGAAATGTCCCATGATCCCCTGAAGTCAAGTGGCCACTCTGGTCATTGTTTTGAACTCGGCTGCAGGCATGCGGATAACGCTTCAAAGCTCCGTTTCTGACAGCCCACTGCTTACCTGCTCCGGGACACAAAGCAACCATTCCTGTGGAATGCTTCTGCTGCACAGGCAGGTGTCTGTGCGTGTGTGTGGAGGAAGGGTGGGAGGCTGATGTTGGGGTTTCCCCCTTCTCCCTGCTGCTGTCTGAACTTACAAGACAGCATGCTGACACACTCTCTGCCCCCCAAAACACACTGTCTGTCCCCCCGCATACACACAGCACACTCCCTGTCACACTCGACCCCCCCCCCCGCATTTGAAAAGCAGCTGGCAGTCTAGTAGGATGCCCTGGAGCAATGGGATTGGGAAACCTGCATCATGTGACGGTGGGCCTGCCCCATGAGGCATTGCAAACCCTTTCCAAACCACACTGCGGCCACATGCACACTGGGATAGCTCCCACAATGCACTGCTCTCTGCATTGCAAGAGCTGCTAATGTGGACATGCTCCACAGTCACAAGGAGCACAGTGTGAACACACAACAGCGCTTTCCCTGCAGCGCTCTGTGAGCAGCACAGTAACTGCAGCACTGTACATCTGCCAGTGTAGACATCGCCTAAGTAGAGTCCTCAAGTTCTACAACCCCAAGTGCTGCCATACGGTTAAATACAAATAGAATTTATTTTCATAGCATCATTCATAAGTCATGGACATTATCACATGACATTTCACAGCAAATCAAAAGCTAAACAGGAAAATATAGGAGAAGTACATTACATGATTACAGGTAGGCTATATCCAGGGGTAAATGTGGCAGGACTGCGGGAGATACATGGCAGTTAGAACTGGTTGAATATTTTTAAAACATTGAGTCACAAATAGTTTAGTGAATAGACATACTGAATTGAATGTGAAAAAATATTTGCAAATCTTGAAGGTTTCATGAATTTCCAGATTATTGGAAAATCATGGATCATTTGTTATCTTCTTGTTTACAAAATTTCCATCCAGAAGCAGAAACAATATCATGTGACTTGGGTGGCCAGTCACAAGTTACAGATACTGACTAGTCAGAATGAACTGCTTGAGAACAACCAATGAGCTGAGAACTGTTCATCCAAACTGATCAGTGAATACTTATGAATGGTTATTTTTATGAACAGATTCTGATTTCTGTAAATGATTCCTTAACAGAAGTAAGGTCGACATTTACCACCATATTGACAACAATATTAGTCACAATTAATATAATATATCAACCCAAGCTTATTCCAACACTTAGTCCGGAAGAGAACTAATAGCTATAGCCAGAGTCTTTAATGGAACCAACACACATTGTTAATAAAGAGCAAATGCTAATAGCTTCATTTACTCATATTTTGTATGCATTAGCCATAGGGTATGACAGTACATAGCTGACTAAGAAGCTGATACAAATGTAAACTTCTGTGAAGAAAAAAATAGGAGGTGAAAGTGTTACAAAGCACTGAAACTCCATTCATCACTACTGAAAAGTGGCAAAGTGGCAAGAGAAGGAGAAATTATAGTAAGTCGATCATTATTCAAACCAGCGTTTCATTTTTGAAAATACAGAAGAGAATTGTTTTAAAATAGCTTTTATTATATTAACATCCTCGGCAGCTTTTTTCCTGAGTTCACGTAGCTGTGCCTCATAGTGGATATTTATTTTCTCTAAAGCTTTTTCCAATTTTTGTCTCTCGTCCTCTTTCTGTTGTTTCAAAGTGTTTTCATTAGATGAGTCTTCTTTCTGTAATTTCTCATCTATTTTCTTACATTCCTCCTCATACTGAGATTCCACTTTTCTTTTCTTTTTTTCCTTCTCTTCCTCATAGAGTTCTCTGAGCGTCTCGATTTTTTCTTGAAGTTTCTTCTGAGCATATTCATACATGGCATTAGTATAATGTGAGCCTCCATTCTGGTAAACCATCTTATCAGTCATTTCAATCAGCTCTGAAATCTGGGCTTCCTGCTCCTGTCCTTCTGCTTTGTTGTTGAAAGCGCAGCATCGATCCCCGCACTTTTTCATCAACTTCTCAAGATCTTTGTCATCCATAGCTTTTAAATATTCATCTAAAGTACAACCATCTAAGTCATCTTTTCTGGTGAACAAGAAGACCATGTACTCAACAGCGTTTTCCCCAAAAATGTCTTGTATTCTTTTAATTGTTTTTTTCTCTTCTTCAGTGAAACGACCCAACTGCATCACCAGAACTATAGCATGGGGCCCTGGGGTGGAGACTACCACACAACGCCCTATTTCTTCCATAGTTTCTATTAAAGGAATTTTTGTGTCAAAAAGACCAGGCGTATCAATGACTGCAATGTTCCTGCCATTCCAATCCCTGCTCTCCATCTTACACGTCGCTGTTACTGATTGTGCTGTAATTTTAGACTCAAACAGATTCTCACCGAGGATGGAGTTTCCTGTTGCACTTTTCCCACATCCAGTTTTACCAACAAGAACAATCCGTAGTTCAGGTTTCTCAGTGTACTGTCTGGCAGCTCTTAGGCCTGGAAGAAGAAGTTTGACAATGTCATGGTAAAGATAATAAAGTAACA
The DNA here is from genome assembly GCF_002925995.2 of Terrapene triunguis. Classification (NCBI taxonomy): domain Eukaryota; kingdom Metazoa; phylum Chordata; order Testudines; family Emydidae; genus Terrapene; species Terrapene triunguis. Next base: position 573,835 of record NW_020664597.1, on the reverse strand, counting down.
ATGGGGGTGTTTGGGGATTTCCCGTTCTGTAATTATAACTGTTGTAAGGCCTTAGTTAACCGGCACGGAAACATTTTGCATGTTGGAGCGGAGTAGCAAAGTGAGGGATTGGCACTGACAGCCTGTCACCTTTGGAGGCCTCGGCTCAGATTGGAGTGAGTTCTAAGCACCCATCAGGCTTTGGGCTGGAGGGGGCCAGCGCCGGGATCAGGTGTTTCTGGGAGGGATGCTGATCTGGATCCTAACTGTTCTGTTTTGGAATCACTCTCCATGGTGTGGTGTTGCCACCAGGTCTCATTAGCTCCCTGTCCAGCCTCCACTACACGCAGAGAGGAGCAGCAGTCACCAGTAGTCAGTCCAGGAAGGTGGGAGCAGCAGAAAGAGCCCGGGGCAGGCTAGAGAATGGGCTCCTTGTTTAGCGGAAGATGCCCAAGGAGTTTAACTTGGACCTGACTTCTGGAGAAGTGGAGCACGCGCAGCTCCTCCTGACTTCAGCTGGGGTTTTGGGTGCTCAGCACCTCTACAAATCAGCCCCTTTGTTTTATTTTTGGGGGTGAAAAGAGAAAGGAAAGAGACTAGGGAGAAAAGAGGAAATGGGGAAGGAACAATTAATTGGGACAGATGGATGAAAGGGAAAAAGAGTGGAGCCAGGGGAGCAGGAGAAGGAAAACAGGAGTGAGGAGGGAAAACAGTGAAGGAAAAGAGGGGAGGAGAGGAAGAAAACACTGGAGGAGAGGTACAGACAGTAGAAGTCGATGGAGAACATGCACCATGCCCACAATAACAGCTCTTGTCACTCTCAGTTAGGGGAGCTGATGAACACGTCCGGGGGAATAAATGCAGTAGAGCTGCATTGCCCGGCTTTAGAGCCAAATCCCACCTTCTCCGTGGCATGGAGCCCTTAGCACCTCCCCGGGGAGCCGGTCTACACAGCAGCAGAGGAGCAATTGGATCCCAGAGAGGAGCCCTCTCTCGGCAATGACCACAGCATCCCCTTGGCTCTTCCCCTCGCATGGAGTCTGCCTGGCACTCGGCTGGGGGAGTTACACCAGGGGAAATGGTGCCTTCCCGACTGTTCCAGCCAGTAAGGCTGTTCATCAGCTGGGTAACAGCCCGGGACACTGAATGGACGAGCAGCCCAGGGAAAGCCGCTCTGGCTGACCGGTGCTAAGTGGAGCTGCCAGCTGGGGAGGGTGGGCCTGTCAGGCTGAAGAACAGCCACCAAGGGCAACTGGCCTGGGAGGGGGAGAAAATGGTCCTTTGTGATTTCATTAAAACTCACCTTCCGGGTCCCCTCTCCCTGTGGTGTTGGGCTGCACCGGGTCAGCAGTAACTGCCCTGGCCGCTGCATGGGGGAGAAATGGGGGTAGGATCGGTGGAAGGCTCATTGGAGGAAGGGAGCTAAGATACAGAAGAGCAGCTGACCTGCCCACAAGTGACCCCTCACTCTTGGTCAGGGAGGAGCTGCAGAGTCCCCACCGAACCTGTGTCCACATCGGCCTGACTGTCCTCAGACCAGTTAGGCGGGTGCAGGGATGGGGTATCCCACAGACACAGACTATCCTTCCAACCACACCCAGGAAGTCGAGATTGTCTGTGGAGCTGGTGTAACCCACACACCTTCTGGGTGTGGTGTTCTGTCCTATCTAGTGGCACTGAGACCACTTAGAGAGAGAGAAAATGAGGCTGCTCTACAGCCTTAGCTAAGGAGCAGGTGGCTTTTAGGTCCTGCGGTAGAGGCTCATGCACTAAATTTCAGAAGTCCCCAGTTCAATCCTGCCTATTGATGACTGGGGTCTGTCAGCGTTACACTGGCAGTGCAGCCTGGGAAAAGCTCCCTGTTTGTAAAATCTGGAGAAATGCAGGGAGAGGGTAGGAGGAATTAGGAAAAAATGGAAAGGAATCTGGGTTTTTTTCAAGGCAGTTGTGGGACTGACTGCAGCCCTCAAAGGGGTGGGACTGAGGGAGAAAACCTGTAGCCCAGTACAGCTCTGTTGGGTGGGAGTGTGAACTGTCAGTTCCAGTGTAAGGACTGCTCTTCAGTGAACCATTTTTGGTGTCGTCCTGGACCATAGAAAACAATTTCCCACATTACAAAACCACTGCAAGATTTGCCTTGATTGCTAGACCATGTCTACACTACAGTTTCCCTTGACATAACTTTTGTCACTCAGAGGTGTGAATAAGTCACCCCCCTGAGCAATGTACGTTACGCTGACCGAAGCACTGGTGTAGACGGCGATATATTGGTGGGAGAAGCACAGCTACCACAAGGCTGGAATAATTAAGCCGACAGGAGAGCTCTCTCCCAATGGTTTAGACCGTCTGCACTAGCAGTGCTATGGTGGTGCAGCTGCACCAATGCAACTGTGCTGCCGTGAGCTCTGTCGTGTACCCATAGCCTGGGTCTTTGTTCCGGAGAGAACCGGGACTGAAACACCAGGGTCTATCACAGGTCAGGACTGGGGTGCATTGGCAGAGATATGAGGAGGCAACTTAACACACACCAGCAGTATCAAACCTTTATCTGCAGGAGCAGAGACATTTCAAACATTATTTTATCTAAAATGTAAGTCAGTTCCTTCAACCCAAACAACAGAACCCCACTTGTACTGTCAGAAGCAGAGCTGGGTGGAATTTACTGTTATTGACAAATTTCAAATGTTCATAAAAACAAAACAAAACACATAAAAAGTTTTCAGTCTAAATCCAGTCGCCAAAAGACAACAAGTTGTTGGTTTTCTGATGGAAAGTCCAAACTAGCCATGGACAGCACCCACTTCTTAGGAAAAGTTTTGTTTAGTAGAAAACCCAATTTTCCAACAAAAAACAGCTTTGGTGGAAACTTTTTGACCAGTGCTAGTGAGAATCCCACAGCACCCAGCCAGGTGACCTAGCAACTGCTTCTCTTGTTTTTACAGTGATTGCATCTGTCCTTGCAGCTGAGCAAAGAGGCCAAACTGGGGAGAGGGAACTACTGAGCCCCATGCAAACCTGTTGAGTGAGAAGAGATATTTCCGGAGCATGGATCAAACCCCCGTGCTAGCCAGGCTCTCAATTTCATTATGGAAAATCACAAGCTGACAATTCATGCAGAAATAAGGACAGCACAGGGGAAATGTCATTTTCTTACCGGTTTTGTCTTCAGTTTGCTTTCCTGGAGGAGACTCTGGCTGAAATATTTGATTTCAAAAATGTGAATATTGCAAAATGATTAGAACGTAGACATAAAGAATGCATGAAATAGCAACGCATCGACCTGAGCTCCCTTAGCCCACTTTGGGCATCGTTTGATTACACTTGGGAAAGCCACGTTACGGAGGCAGCAGATCTGCAGACACGGAAGAGGTAGAGGAGTCACAGTCAGGGTTAAGGATGATACCAAGGTCGGGGACATAGTAGGGAAATGGGACAAATATCTGGGCCGAGAAGCAAGCGGTAAGAGGGGTGCAGTTGTGGTAGAGGAGGCTCCTCTTGCCTAAGAGAAGCTGCTCTGCCTTTAGAAAACTAAGCTGAGCAGAGACGAGATGAAGCCACAAGACAAAGCAAATCTCCCTGCGAAATATATATATGTAACCCAGAGGTACTGAGACCACTGAGAGAGAGATTAGCAAGTCTGGTCTACAGCCTTTGTTAAATAGCAGCTGGCTTTTAGTTCATGCAGTAGAGGCTCATGCTTTTAGCTCCAAAGATCCCAGGTTCAATCCCACCTGCCGACGACCCAGGTCTGTCAGTGTTACATATACTTTGCCCCAGAACATTTCATTTAGCTGGACTCTGAAATGACCCGTTTCTCCTGATACTCACTGAACTTTGTTTTCCTCCCATAATGGATTCAGCCGTCTGCTAAAAAACAAAACAAAGCACAAATGAGATTCTCCTGCAGCTATTTACAATACATGCAGCATGATTCTCCCCTGGCACACACTGGTGTAAATCAGGAATAACTTCACTGAAGTCGATAGAGTTACACTGAGTAAAGTAACAATGACAGGCTGACAGACCACAACATTCAAGCAAATGCAATTTTTCCCTCAGTAGACAGGATACTGGGCTGGATGGACCTTTGGTTTGACCCAGTGCGGCCATTCTTATGTTCTTAGGATGGACTACAAGCCGTCAGGAACAGAATCCTTGATGAGGCCACGGCACACCTGGTGGCTGAGCTTTGTGACTTTGTTCTCACCCACAAGCATTTCAGATTTGGGGACAATTTATACCTTCAAGTCAGCAGCACTGCTGTGGGTACCCACATGGCCCCACAGTACGCCAACATTTTTATGGCTGCCTTAGAACAACGCTTCCTCAGCTCTCGCCCCCTAGCGCCCCTACTCTACTTGCGCTACATTGACGACATCTTCATCATCTAGACCCATGGAAAGGAGGCCCTTGAAGAATTCCACCGGGATTTCAACAATTTCCACCCCAACAACAACCTCAGCCTGGACCGCTTCCTAGACATCACAGTTGAAATACGTGATGGTCACATAAACCCCACCCTATACCGGAAACTTACTGACCATTATACTTACCTACATGCCTCCAGCTTCCATCCAGGACACACCACTCGATCCATTGTCTACAGCCAAGCCCTAAGATACAACTGCATTTGCTCCAATCCCTCAGACACCACAAAAGCTTATGCCCAAATAAATCTGTTAGTCTTTAAGGTTCCACCAAACTCCTCATTGTTTTTTTAGGAAATTTTGATGTCACAAGATATTTATGGGGGGCTTTTTCTCAGGAATCCCTTGTCACCCTCTCCCCCCCCCCCCAAATTTGGACCACTAACCCTACCTCACACACCAGTAGGCACAACAGTTTTCAAGACAATCGAATCAGCATGTGATTTTTCGATCACTTAGAAAATTGCTTGTTACTTACTGTGATGAAGTGGGAATGTTCTTAAGGTTTTCTCTGACTACTGTGTGGGTGCCTCAGTTTCCCCTATGCATTTCTTAAGTATCTAGGTGGTGGGATAAGGGTGTGTGATTGTTGCAGAGACTGAGAGGGCAGGTGTGATACTGTCTGCATAGAGAATGGCCAACACCCTGTCTCCTGGAAACTGATGGCCTGGGCCCCTCCCCTGCAAGGAGCCTACTGAAGGTGTTTGAGAACAAAGAGATCAGGTGGCCTCCTGGCCCGGAAAGAGACAAAGGCCAGAGGAGCAGCTGGAGAGTTTCAGTTTGGAGCTGGCTGGGGAAAGAGAGGAAGGCCCAGACCCAGGGTCTGGACTCCTTGGCCCCAAGATGGAACTGACTCAGGGGTCCTGTTTCCTGTACCTACAAGCTCTGTTTTAGACCGTGTTGCTGTCATCTAATAAACCTCTGTTTTCCCGGCTGGCTGAGAGTCACGTCTGACTGCGGAGTTGGGGTGCAAGGCCCTCTGGCTTCCCCAGGAGCCCCACCTGGGCAGACTCGCTGTGGGAAGCGCACAGAGGGGCAGACGATGCTGAATGCTCCGAGGTCAGACCCAGGAAAGGGAAGCCGTGTGAGCTTCTTGCCCTGGAGACAGTCTGCTCACAGAGAGGAGGCTCCCCAGAGTCCTGATTGGCTTCGTAGGGAGTAGTTCCAGAGCATCGCCCGGGGACTCCGTGACACTTGGTAAGTCTCAACCTGAGTTGACTCTCCACTGTTGTTAAGCAAGGGTTCATATGTCATTGAGAATCTACACAAGGTGGAGACAGGAACCAGATCTCTGATTTGACAGACCCAAATCCCATCCACTTAACCATGCTGCCCCCCAGAGAGATCCTGCTATATTTGTCCTTACCTATAAAATAGTGTTATGCATCATCCTCCAGTGGCTGGTTCACACAATATAACAGTCTTCTGCTGCCAGCTAATGGAGTTAGCCCTATAGCTCAAATGCTAGCGCTCACTACTGAAGTTCCAAGGTTCAAACTCTGATGAAGATGAGGGGCAGGAGGTGGAACTAGTCTATCCCCCACCCCTCAGTAGCAGGTGCAAGGGGGTTGGGAAAGCCAGGGGCAGCTCAAGGGAGACACAGTTATGGGAGGGGTTCAGGGAGGAAGGGAGGGGGGCAGGTGTCTGAGGGGGAGGGGTTGCTGCTGAAGGAAAAGGAGGGGAGTGAATCTGAGCGAGCTGTTTGAAGGAGAAGGGCAGTCGAAGGTCCTGGAACAGTCTGGGCGGGGGGGGGGGGGGGAGATGGTGTGTTGTTTGTATCAGCTTAATCCATGCAGCCCCTGTCCTGTTTCAGCCACTGCCCCTTATTCTGCTCCCATGTTCCCCTCTACACGTCTGCCCCTGCTGCTCATCCTGTTCCCCATTCTCTGTCACTCCCTTCTGCCCCCACCTGCCCACACGCTCACCCCCTCCTCCTGACCCCAGTATCTGCCCCTTCCTTCTGCCCTGCTCTCCTTTCCATCGTCCCCCTCTCTGGGCACACTCATTTCCCAGCTGCTCTGGGCCAGCTCAGCCCAGCGGAGGAGCAGCGAGAGCAGAGGAAGAGGCAGCCGGGAATCCGTCCATCACAGGGGACCTGTTAGCAAGGAGAAGACCCTGTGCAGTCCCTGCAGCCTGTCGAATGGGGGAGATGCCTGCAGGCGTGGGGGCAGCAGGTGGGAAGGGGCTGTTAGATGTGGGAGGTTAAAGCAAGGTGGCTGACACTTGGCAGCCCTGCCCTCCCACCCCCCATGACTGTACACCGGTGTGTCACATACCCTCTCCCTCACCAGTAGTGTCACACACTCACACACCCCTCTGCTACTTCAGTATCAAACTGGGTTGCCCCCATATCAAGATCTTTCCTCCCACTGGGTTCCCAACACCCAGGCTGCAGCTCAGGGAAGTGCCAGGGTCGTCTCCTCCCAGCCTGCATACCCAGGCTCTGGCAGGGTGCCCCAGGGATGTGGGCACCCCAGCCTGTCACCCCCCGTCACTCACCTCTGCCACACCAGCCTCACCTTCCTCCCACCATCCCCATGGAGCTGTGTGCCACTTGTGCTGTTCTGGGCAGTAGTCCTCCAAATATGTGCCCAGTAAAACTAGGCATCCTCTGCTGTGCTTTGTGAGTCATTGATCAACTTTTAACGTCTCTATTATAAAATTATCAGTGAGTATGAAAAAAATGATATTAGAGATGAAAACCTTTGTTACTTCTTCACATTAGATTTTTCAGCTTGAAAATCACCATGCTTTACAGTGAGACCTGGTCATTCACATTTCATTTAGATCAATTAGCTTCAGTTAAATGATAAAAAATTAAAAGTAAGTGTAATTCTTTTGAAGACTATTTTATTTTCCCCTGGTTTCAGTAAACTCCACAGACTGCAAGGAAGTGTTTTTGGAGGAAATTTACAAATCTAAATATTAGGCAATGTTAGCTTACAATAGGATACTAAAACTCATCACACACACACACACACAATTACACAAAATACCTTCTCTATGCGGTTGGTTTGTTTGGGCACTCTCCTCCCAGGCTGCTGGTGTCAGATGAGAACAGACACAATCCCCCTGGTTTGTCTCTTTGTCAATAGATCGGACACACTGAGGGCAGAGGTAAAGTTTGGAGGTGCAGATCGAATGGCAGAGGGTGAGTGCAGTGCAGTTAAGTGCCTGCAGGCTGAGCACACTGAGCAGCAAATTGTCTTTGCCAAAAAGCAACCCTGGGAAACTTCTTTACAGAAACTGCCTGTAGCTTGATTGGCTGCTTGCAAAGAGGAGAAACACCTCAGACAAATGCATCTTGCAGCCAAAGGCCCAAATGCTCATGTGAGGAATAACACAGGCCAGGAGCAGCAGCACCAATAAGAGTTACCAGAAGTGCAACTCCAGGGGCAGGGGGAGGGGGTTAGACAAGAGGGACATTCCCCCAATTTTACTCCCCGCCTCCCCCACCCCGTGGAGAGTCTGTTAACAAGAGAGCTGCCTCTTGCTCTATTACATGCAGCTAGCGATGGCCCCTGCAGGGATTGGCTGAGGCTGAGGATATAGGAGGGTGACCAAGGCAGTACGGAGCAGAGGGAGATTCTTCCTCCAGCTAGCAGCAGCCCTAGGGTGACCAGACAGCAAGAGTAAAAAATGGGGACGGGGGTGAGGGGTGTGACGTTGCACTCTATATGATTTTATAGCTTATAATCTGCTCAGTGTGGTCATCCTATTTGTATAAATGTATCACTCTTGTATCTGAAACTAGAAATATGAAATATAACTCTGAGGGGCTATTGTAGTTATGCAAAGTGTGGGCCATTGATGGTGGTTTGGAATCTTGATGGCTCCCATCAACCCGGACAATTGACTGTGGATGGCTCTGTTTGCAGGCAGGCTTTCCTGTGAGTCAGGCTGGGAGGAATGAAGGCTTGGGGTCTCACGAGACATGTGATCATGTCACTTGGTACTGAAATCCATCTTAAACCTGGTGCTTTTACATTTAGAAGGGGGGGGGGACCCAGAGAGACAAAAGATTCCCACCTTGGGCCAAAGCCATATGCGGGGGTGGAACAGAACAAGGGGGATGCAATCATGAGATATCCCCTAGCTACCACCTGAGCTGGAACAAGGGCTGTACCAGGGGAAAGGATTGTGCCCAGACTAGGAAGGCATCCAGTCTGTGAAAGAAACTCATTGAAACATCTCTGAAGATGAGATTTTATCTGTATTCAGTTTGATTACTATATTAGGCTTAGACTTGCGTGTTTTATTTTATTTTGCTTAGTAATTCACTTTGTTCTGTCTGCTATTACTTTGAACCACTTAAATCCTACTTTCTGTATTTAATAAAATCACTTTTACTTATTATTTAACAAGAATATGCATTAATAACTGGGGGGGGGAGCAAACAGCTGTGCATCTCTCTCTATCAATGTTATAGAGGGCGAACAATTTATGAGTTTACCTTGTATAAGCTTTATACAGGGTAAAATGGATTTATTTGGTGTTTGGACCCCATTGGGAGTTGAGCATCTGAGTGTTAAAGACAGGAACACTTCTCAAGCTGTTTTCAATTAAGCCTACAGCAGTTAGGGGACGTGGTTCAGACCTGGGTCTGGGTTTGCAGCAGGCTAGTGGATCCGGCTCAAACCAGGCAGGGCACTGAAGTCCCAAGCTGCCAGGACAGGAAAGCAGGGGCAGAAGTAGTCTTGGCACATCAGTTGGCAACTCCCAGGGGTTTCTGTGATCCAACCCGTCACAGGGGGTAATAATAATAATCACTTCCCACGATCTGCTGGCAATGCTCCTACTAATACAGCCCAATATGCCATTGGCCTTCTTTGTAACAAGGGCACACTGTTCACTCATATCCAGCTTCTCGTCCACTGTAATCCCCAGGTCCTTTTCTGCAGAACTGCCGCTTAGCCAGTCGGTCCCCAGCCTTTAGCTGTGCATGGGATTCTTCCGTCCTAAATGCAGGACTCTGCACTTGTCCTTGTTGAACCTCATCAGGTTTCTTTTGGCCCAATCCTCTAATTTCTCTAGGTCACTCTGGACCCTATTCCTACCCTAGCAGCGTATCTATCTCTCCCCCTCCAGCTTAGTGTCATCTGCGAATTTGCTGAGGGTGCAATCCATCCCATCATCCAGATCATTAATGAAGATGTTGAACAAAATGGCCCCAGGGTCAACCCTTGGGGCATTCCGGCTGCCAACTAGACATGGAGCTATTGATCCCTAACTGTTAAGGCCGACAAGCTAGCTAACTTTTATCCACCTTATAGTTCATTCATCCATTCATCCAATCCATACTTTTTCAAATTGCTGGCAAGAATACTGTGGAAGACCGTATCAAAAGCTTTGCTAAAGTCAAGATATATCATGTCCATGGTTCTCCCCATATTCACTGAGCCAGTTATGTCATCATAGAAGGCAACTGGGTTGATCAGGCATGACTTGGCCTTGATGAATCCTTGTTGACTGTTCCTGATTACCTTCCTCTCCTCCAAGTGCTTCCAAATGGATTCCTTGAGGACCTGCTCCATGATTTTGCTGGGGACTGAGGTGAGGCTGACCGGTCTGTAGTTCCCTGGGTTCTCCTTCATCCCTTTTTAAAAGCTAGGTACTATATTTGCCTTTTTCTGATCATCCAGGACCTCCCCCAATCACCACGAGTTTTCAAAGATAATGGCCAATGGCTCTGCAATCACATCAGCCAACTCCCTCAGCACCCTCGGATCCATTAGATCTGGCCCCATGGACTTGTGCATGCCCAGCTGTTCTTTCACCACTGAGGGCTGATCACCTCCTCCCCATACTGGCGAGGCTGGGAGCTGACCTTGTCTGTGAAGACTGAGGCAAAAAAAAGCATTGAATACTTCAGCTTTTTCCACATCATCTGTCACTAGGTTGCCTCCCACATTCAGTAAGAGTCCCACACTTTCCCTGACCTTCTTCTTGTTGCTAACGTACCTGTAGAAACCCTTCTTGCTACCCTTCACATCCCTTACTATCTGCAACTCCAATTGTGCCTTGGGATTCCTGATTACACCTTGCATGCTCTAGCAATATTTTTATACTCCTCCCTAGTCATCTGTCCAAATGCCCCCACCCTGTTTCACCGGGAACTCAAGTGGGTTCTGGATGCACTGGAACCCATAAGTCAATGATGTATTCAGTATGTGGATGACATTCTCATCTGGGGACGGGAAAAGGAGGAGGTGGCTGTGGCTACCCAGGAAATAGTTAAGGGTCTCAGGGATGCAGGATTAAAACTAGAAGGAAGAAAAGCTCAGCTGGTTCAACCCTCAGTAGCCTTCTTAGGGGATAACCATTGAGCCAGGTAGGCGGTCCATTGATTCAAGTCAGGCGGCAGTGATCACCCAGCTGCCATGTCCCACTGATGCTAGGGCTCTAGCCTCATTTATCGGACTAACTGGGTTTTGCTGAGAATTCATTCCTCGATGCAGAACCTTGTTGCGACCCCTGCAAGCTCTTCTCCAGTCTCCGAACTGGGAGTGGACACCAGACTGTGAGTGAAAGAGCCTTTACGGCACTGAAACAGCATCTCACCTCCACCCCTTGTCTGGCCAGCCCTGACCCCGAGAAACCCTTCATTCTGTACCCAGAAGACTTTGGGGAGGAAATTGGGATAGTGGCTTGTCAGCATGTAGGATCGGACCTGCGACCGGTAGCATTTGCCTCCCGCTGCCTGTCAACTGTAGATAGCAAGTAGGGACCCTGTGAAAGAATGGTGCTAGCTTGTTACTGGGCATTACAAAAGCTAAAGTACTTAATTGCGGCGGAGGGGGGAAGTCATTCTGCGAAGTTTTCATACTCCAGTTAAATTGGTTCATTCTGGTGACCTGCTGAAAGTATGGAGAGGAGGTGATGCCTCCTATGATGAGATAACTGGCTCTGTGGATATGGGGAAAGCGGTGGATGTGATATATCTTGACTTTAGCTCAATGGGTAGTGATCAATGGTTCGATGTCTAGTTGGCAGCCGGTATCAAGCGGAGTGCCCCAGGGGTCGGTCCTGGGGCTGGGGTTTTGTTCAACATCTTTAAGAAGGAAGAACCCCATGCACCGCTACAGACTGGGGACTGATTGGCTAAGCAGAAGATCTGCAGAAATGGACCTGGGGATTACAGTGGACAAGAAGCTCATCGTGCGGCCTAATGGCCATAGTCCATATAATCACCCTTCTCAGTCGGTGTGGCACAGCCTAGCAGCCGGTGTCCAAATAACTCGCCCTCAGCGTCAGGGCAGCACGGCCAAATGGCCAGAGTCCATACAATCACCACGGGGGGGCCACCTACACTCGAGGGGGGGTGGCCAGTGTAGGGGGACCTGGGCATGTCTGCTGCACCGGGTCCCAACCCAGTTCTCCTCACCACTGGCCCGGCGGGGGTCCTTCCAAAACACGCCAGGCCTGAATGGTCCTGGCACCATTTCCCCTTTAAGGTTCCCCTGGGTCACTTCCTACCATAGTCCCTGGTGATTCCGTGTCTGTGGCGTCCATTGCCTCCTCTCTGCAGTGAGTTTGGGTGTGGCTGGCCTCTGGGTCTCCGGGTACAAGCTTTCCTTTCTCAGCCCAGACTGAGCAGCTCTGCGGGCTTTTATACCTGTTCTCCAGTTGGAGCATGCCCAGCAGAGCCTCAGGGGCGTGGCTTCCTCTGCTAGGAGGGAAGGGTTCACTCCTGCGTACTAGTGCGGGGCCGATCCACTCCGTCACAGAGGGCTTTTCCCTTCATCCTACCACTGCCTGGTCCTTCTTGCATAAACAGAGAGCAGCAATACCCGAAGTCCAGAGGTGCAGACAATTCAATGTTTAGTGGGGTTAACTTCCAGCAAGCATGATTCTAATTTCCTTCCTCAGTGTCCCCCTTCCCAGCTCTGATGCCACAGAGCCTTGCCTGTGTCCCTGTTCCCATCCCCCCCCCCTTTAGCGAAACATAATTCCAATTTCCCCCTTACTTCCTGTTTGACCTCAGTCTATAGAGTAAAACTGGAGTTCTGCTTAGCTATACCGTAACCAATTATTTTACTGAAATGTAACTAACCAACCCTAACCTATTGCAACATGATTATCTAATCAATTATATCCCACCACCTTAATTGGTTTACACCCAACAAAATTAATTATACAGCAGACAGAAACAATCACGGAACCAGACAGAGACCATATGGATAAACAATAGAGAAGTGGGAACCATAAAGACAAAATAACAAGAAGTGAGGGTTTTACAATCACGGCTATTGAGAAGTGAGTTCTTGCCAGACAGGATGCTATCAAACTAAGTTTTCTTTAACTCTTCTGGGCTCTTCCCTTTCTCTGGAGGTGTTAGACTGGATCACCTTTCCAACAGCTCCAGATTGCCTATTTCAGAGGACATGACCGGTCGCTTCCCAGCTTATGGCTGCCCCTGCTGCTTAGCCAAAGGCCTGAGCCTAAGAACAAGGCCTCAGACTGTCCTAGTGAGAGAAGGCCCATGTACAGATGGACTGTGAGTTTGATTTCTTGTTTTCTACCTTTATAACTAACTAAGTAGCCTTTACAGACAAGCCTGAATATCTATCAAACAAATAATATCCTAACAAAACCCATTTATACAGTCTGCTACTGTACTCCTTATAAATTTCAGATCCTTCATCAAATGATTAACTAGAAAATCCCCATCTGACTGAAAAAGTAAAATTGTTCAACCATTCACCCTCTCCACATTTTTTGGTACTTAAAGCCATTATTGATGCAGAGTCACAATTACAGAACCAAACCTGTGACATACCCCGCTATAGGAGTATTAAGATAACTGTCTGTTATGTGATCTAATTCCACTCTTCCTGTTATCTTCACATGTACCTAATGAGCCCATAGTATATGGGAGAAAGTTATTACCTGACTCCTTCATTAGAACAATTGCTATTTCTCTTCTAAATGAAGTATTAGCCTCTTGTGTTGTTTCTACAGTGCTGATGTCTTTCTGCTGAAAATACGTTTCTGCAAACTAATAACACTTCTGCTTAAAAACACATCATAATTACGCATAATTAACAAATGATAATGACAATTTGGTATTCAATACCTTTAAGATGAGTGGTCCACCGTTGTAGCCATCAGTTTGTCCGTTATGTTGAACAATTTTACTTTTGTTTATGGCTGCCCCTGCTGCTTAGCCAAAGGCCTCAGAGGGTTGTTGGTGACCACAATCAGAGATGTTTCCAAGCACAAATAACAGCTACAAAAACAGGAAGGGAAAGAGAAACTAGCACAGTGTGGGTAACCACCACGCCTCAGTTGTCACATCTCAGATACAGACAGGAAAGAAAGATTTGACCATGAATGTAATTAACTATATTTCATCAAAAACAAAATGACTTTTTTCCTCTCAGCTGCCCTTTGAGCCATCCAGCACATGAGATTGTACATACACATTTCAGATCGCACAAGAACATTTTACAGTGTTACTCACACACTTCAGGGCAGTTACAATAATGGGAATGTGGCTGTATGAAGGTGGGAACAGTGGAAAAGCCGAGGTGGGAAGGGGCGTGAGGAACTGGTAAACAGCTCTGATAACAGGTGGCAGAGGAATGCATTTTAAGATGGACTGAGAAAGCAGAGAAATCCAGGGACATGGGCAGAGTAGTCCAGACAGCTGGGTGTCAACAAGAAAGAGTCAGTGAATGAAAGCAATGACACAGGCTTTAATATTTTCCTTGTAAGTAGTAATTAGCTGCACAAATATTTAGTTAACGAACTCATCCGGCATAACCCTGATGTTGCTGGAATTGCAAACGCACCCTGCACTCATTATAATTACCGTTTGACAATGTGTAGCGGGGTTCTTACCTCACGGGAGTCACTGCCTCAGTGTCCCCACCAGTAAAGTAACTTCACTTCTGGTGTTTCGCTTCGTCCATTGGTAGCTGGGTGCATTAGGCCTGAGGGAGGAGAAAAAGGAGCAGGGGGCTGGGGCTGGGAAAGAATTGGCTGAGCGAAGGGATCAAGTAGGGGCCCAGTGTGAGATTGCAGATGTAGATGGTGAGCAACGAGGGATAGATTATGGAGTTCATGACTGTGACAGAGCCCTTAGAGGGAGTGTGTGTGCGTGTGGGTGGGTGTTTTTTGGTAAACAGTGGCTGGCTAGTGCATTGTGGGAGCTACTGTCATACAAATAAAATAACAGCAACAGTAATAATAATGGTGATCAAGGGTCCCTGAAGACTAGCACAAGAGTTAGGTAATATTGTGGAGCTGGAGTCCACAAAGGACTTTCAGCCTGGGGTGATAGGATCAGATTGGCATTTATGGCTGAGAAGGTGGCTACACCCTTCTAAACAGACTTCAATTTGGATTCAGGACACTTTGGGGGGCTAGTGGCAAGGAAGCTGCAGTAAAACAAGGCATGAAGTAACTAATGCATGAAGGAGCAAATGCTTCATCACAGGGAGCTGTGGGAGTGGGAGATGTGAGCTGCATCTCAGATGTCAGAACTGAGAAAGGAAATCACAGGACTGGAAGAGACCTCGAGAGGTTATCTAGTCCAGTTCCCAGGACCAAGCACCATTTAGATCATCCCTGACAGGTGTTTGTCTAACCTGCTCTTAAAAATCCCCAATGATGGAGATTCCACAACCTCCCTCGGCAAGTTATTCCAGTGCTTAACAACCCCGACAGTCAGGAAATTTTTCCTAATGTCCAACCTAAACCTCCCTTGCTGCAATTTAAGCCCATTACTTCTTGTCCTATCATCAGAGGTTAAGGAGAATAATGTTTCTCCTTCCTCCTTGTAACAACCTTTCAGGTACCTGAAAACTATTATCATGTCCCCTCTCAGTCTTCTCTTCTCCAGACTAAACAAACTCAATTCTTTCAATCTTCCCTCAGAGGTCATGTTTTCTAGACCTTTTATCATTTTTGTTGCTCTTCTCTGGACTTTCTCCAATTTGTCCACATCCTTCCTGAAATGTGGCGCCCAGAACTGGACACAACACTCCAGTTGAGGCCTAATCAGCACGGAGTAGAGCGGAAGAATTACTTCTTGTGTCTTGCTTACAACACTCCTGCTAATACATCCCAGAATTATGTTTGCTTTGTTTGCAACAGTGTTACACTGCTGACTCATATTTAGCTTGTGATCCACTATAACCCCTAGATCCCTTCCCTTCCTAGGCAGTCATTTCCCATTTTGTATGTGTGCAACTGATTGTTCCTTCCTAAGTGGAGTACTTTGCATTTGTCCTTATTGAATTTCATCCTATTTTCCTCAACCATTTCTCAAATTTGTCCAGATCAGTTTGAATTTTCATCCTATCCTCCAAAGCACTTGAAGATATTGAACAGAACTGGACCCAGTACTGATCCTTTCGGGATCCCACTCCTTATGCCCTTTCAGCCTGACTGTGAACCATTGATAACTATGCTCTGGAAATGGTTTTCCAACAAGTTATGCACCCACCTTATAGTAGCTCCATCTAGGTTGTATTTCCTTAGTTTGTTAATGAGAAGGTCATGTGAGACAGTATTAAAAGCCTTGCTAAAGTCCAGATATATCACATCTACCGCTTCCCCACTATCCACAAAGCTTGTTACCCATTCAAAAAGAAAGCTATCAGGTTGCTTTGACTTGATTTGTTTTTGACAAACCCATGCTGACTATTAAAAATATTAAAAATATCTAAACCACAGATTTATGAAAAAGTTTCTATTCATCTGGGTATAATGGTTAAATTATCCCAAAATAGCAAGTTTGATTTAAAAAGTCATAAAATGCATCTAGTACATAATCTGCAATATCTGAGATTAGGGTTAATACATTTAACAGTACAGTTTATATCCAAATACTCAGATATGTCACTCATGAAATGTTATACTAGGAGTAGCTAGTGGAAAATAAATATAGTAATGAGTGTAAAATGTCCCTCAATTTAGGGTAGGCTTCCCCTGAATAAATATGGTCTATTAAAGAAATATTTTGGCTACTTTCCTGTCTTTGTTTCCATTGTCACTGTAGTTCATTTCTCCTGGTATTGCTGATGTCCAGTGATATGTTAAATAAATGTCTCTTGACCACCTGATGGTGTCCAACATCAGCTGGGCATAACACTGACTGATTCCGTATTCCTGTGGCACTTGCTGTTATTGGGATCCCCTATGCTCAGTGCATGTGTTTGAACCTCATAACTCTCAAGGCATCAGCCAGGGGAGCGTATTTCTCCACCTTTCAAGCTCGGGTGTTGCAGAAGACCAGAGTCCTAAAATAATTTGTAACCCCTCACCAGCCAAAATTGTTCACTCTTGCAAGCAGCTAAGTCTGCTGAACACCTAGGCAGAGTAGCTGTGTCTATGCAAACAGTACGCTCCTGATGTCTTTTCACCCACTTCATCATAGATGTCAGGGGAAAGCTTATTTAGACCCTGTTTACACTTAGAAAGAGGGGGGCATGCATGGGACATGAATCTCTGAAGGAGGGTGCAGCAAAAAATGTTTGGGAACCTCTGCGTTAGATCATCTAGTTTGACCTCTTGCATATCACAGGCCTGCTGGATATACCAGGCTTGTGTTACCAACAGTTAAACTGGAATTTGTGCCTTGTTGTCTCTGAATTGGGAAGGAGTGCACATACACAGCTCCTTCGTTTCTGCCCGGGCCATGAACATGTGATTTGTTTTCTAGTCTGTTCAGGAACTGGCTCTTTGGTGGCTCCAACCTGGTTCTGCAAGAAGTTTAAGTCAGAGTCACTGTCAAATGTGACAAGGGCCTTGACCTGACCCTCACTCAAATACTCCTGGTCCCTCCACCTGACAGGCCCCTTGACTGCCTTCTGCTGCTGAAACCTTCTCACCCTCAGTGCACAGCAGCCTCATCACAGCCAAAGCTTAAGGAATGGATCTGCTGAGCAGAGAACCACAATTCCCTTCAGCCCCCTGCCCACTGCACATCGGTTTCCCTGGCCTGGCCAGGGAAAGATCCTCCTGAACCAGGAGGTGGCTGGGCTCTGGAAGTGGCAGCTGCATGGCTACTGAGGAGCTGCAGGGAAGTTGGATGCAGAAAAAGAAGACCTAGGAACTGTTAATCTATGGATACATTCTGTTACTGGGACTCAGGACTCAGGCTGATTGCCAGCTCGAGTGGAGAAATTATGTCCAGAGACAGGGATCCAACTGGAAAGAATGAACAGTTGAACATGATGTTGGGAAACAGCTTGACAGATTTTGTACAAGAGTATGGGGGTAATGGACCCTGGAAGCCCAGTGCCTTCACTGGCCCTGGAGCCTCTCTGCAGCTCCACAAGCAATGGGACATCTGGCTTAGTGCAGGAAGGTGGGGGGGTCCGAATGTTAGGGCAAAGAAAAAGGCTGCTTTGCAGGGGCTGTGGATGGTTGCAACAACACTGGATCAGGAGATAGATTGGTTTAAAGACCCAGTGCAGGAACTGGAAAGAATCAGAGCTGAAAAGGAAAGTGAAGTGATTAATTTGAAGGCAGAATCTGATGTCTCAGAGCTACGTCTCTGACACAAGCAACACAGATTGTAGGAATGCAGAAGCAGGTATGTGACAGTGAGTGGGTCAGTAGTAAGTTGCAAGGAGAAGTGTCTGAGTTGAAACAACAGACCACAGA
The DNA here is from genome assembly GCF_002925995.2 of Terrapene triunguis. NCBI lineage: Eukaryota > Metazoa > Chordata > Testudines > Emydidae > Terrapene > Terrapene triunguis. The sequence continues at coordinate 555,812 of NW_020664597.1, read as the reverse complement.
GAGCAAAGCTGCAGTCAGAGCCCTTTTGAAGGGTTCACAGAGCAGAACCCAGGCAGACCACGGGAAATGCCGGAGACAGATTTGTGCCCTTAAGGCTCAGTTGGGAGAGCAAAGGGGAATCGTGCCAGTGATCAGAGGGAATTGTAGCTGGGAGGAAGACATAGAATCAGGGAAGGATCCCAATGTATCCCCTCCTTATTGCAATTATGAGCTGACAGACCCTGGTGAGTTCACCATGGAGCCCATCGGGCAGTCTCCATATAGCCCCCTACGGGAATCACTGGAAAAGCTGCAAAGGCCTCCCCTGATGGCTCCCATAGTCAGTACCTGTCACAAAAAGGGGACCCCAGGGAGGTTAGGGAGGAACAGAGGAGCGGGTGGAGACTAGACCCTTTACCCCTGACCAGGTTAGGGCAGTAGGGAAATCAGCTGGCTTTCCAGTGGTGCCATGTGGTGACTGATCTCACCTGAGGAGCTGGGGGTCAGACTCCGCCTGGCTGGGGGGAATTTCCCAGCAAAGCTCTGTAAACTGGGAGTCACCTTGGAGAGGGAAAGGGCCAAACTGAGGGTGTTGTTGCCAGGTGCCCAGAAGCTAGTTCTCCGGGGGTCCCAGCATGCAGGCTTGGGCCTCACCAGCGTCCCACAGCCAGCCCTGCCCTTTCCGTGGCTGGCTCCAGACCACTCCCAAATGACTTCTTCCCCCTCCAGGATTCTCCGAGGAGGGCATCTCACTGCCCTGTTGGTAAGGGTAGCTCTTCTTCTGGGGCTTTCCCTTGTCAATCATTTGACTCTGCCCCCTCCTCCAAGCAGGCCACCTGCCATCCTCCCCCATGCCATCTCAAAGGAGCGTTCACAAGCATTTTGGTCATACTGTGTTTTTTGTGCAGTCTGGCTTTGGTGAGGTTACTTTGAACCACTCCCATCGTGTCCCTTAACTCCTCTCTGAACTTCTGTATCTATTCAGTCACTGGTCCCCCATCTGCCTCAGTGCCTCACTCTCAGCAGTCCCTGAGGAGAGCTGGGGTCTCCCCCCTTTTTCCCATACAGGAGATCAATGAGGCAAATCTTATGGATTCTTGGGGAACTTCCCTATAAGCAAATAACAGGTAGGGTAACATTACATCCCAGTCACTTGCCCTCTTGTTTGCATACATGCCCAGCATAGATTTCAGCATCCTTTTGAACCTTTCAACTGAACCATTTATCTCGGGGAGTTATGGGTCAGTGCTCAGCTGTTTTACATCCTCCATAATTCACTGAATAGCTGAGATATGAAATTTGATCCACGATCTGGCTGGGGATCCTTGGGAAAATCCACTCAGCTGAAAATACTGACTAGAGTTTTTGCTACTGTGTCAGCCTCTATGTTAGACAGAGCAACTGCCTCTGGGTAGTGGCAAAGTCCTCTACCACCAAAGTATACTTCTTTCCCCTCTGGTTGGCCAGTGCATAGAGACCACAATATCAATTGCCACCTTATAATGCCTAGAGGGGAACTTTGTGGGGCCCTAAAGGCTTCTTTTGCTTCTGACAAAAGCCATAAGACTTGTAGTTCCTGTTCTGAATATCTGGTCAATAACAATTACTTTTTAACTTCTTTTGTGTCCTCTCTGACCCCAAGTGTCCAGCAAAAGGACAGTCACAGGCGAACAACACTCTCTCTCCATGATGCTTAGCAGGCACAATAGCTGCTTCTGAGGCTTCCTAGGACCTCTACTTTTCTCCAAAGGAGATTCTCTGGACATCTTTCCTTCCTCTTCAGAAAACCTTCCCCTGTTTTCCTTAACTGGGGTCCCTCTGACGATGACTTCCCTTATGCTTTCTGGAGAGGGGTCTGTTCTCTGCTCTGCTGTGAAGTTCTGGCTGCTGCCAGCTCCAATAGTTGTTTCAGGGATGGGGTGGTGGTGGCTCCTCCCCTCCCATTCCTGGATGCACACTGCCTTTCTCTCCTGAGCCAGGGCTGGAAATGTCCCCTCCCAACTCAGCTGAATCTCTTTCTTTGGAGTTCCATCTGGGACCAAAGGGACATATTCCTTTTTACTGAGTCGCCATACTAACAGCTTTGGATGCAGTCAATCTATCACTACCAATTAACACCTTGCTGGAATGCTACGCAGTACACCAAGTTTTAAGGTGCCTTTTAGACCTTCCCACTCCAACTTCACTTTTGCTACAGGCGCAGTGGTTTTAGATTTTCCCAGTGCCAGGAGTTTACATTTTACCCTGGGGACATGTTCAGTTTCCCTAACCGTGCCCAGAGAAATCTGGGTACCAGTGTCTCTCCATCCCTGGCTTACCTGGCCATTCACCTTGGCAACTTCAATAAACTCCATATTGACCTCCAATGGGTCAGGCCTTACAAAATTCACCAGGATCACCTCAGGCACCTCTGTGGGTCCTGTGTCCATGACAACCAGATTAACCTGGGCTGGGTGGGGTGCAAATATGGATTCCTCTTGCTCAGGGACATCTCTTTTCAAGTGTTCATGGGAGCCACATGAGAAACACCTCCTTGGACTGTGCTCCTCAGATAGAGGTCTGTGAATATGATTACCAGGAGGGGCTCAGTTTTGAGGTGGTGGGTGCCAGGATTCCCAAATATCCTCCCTTTTCCCAGGGAGAAAACACTGGGCTTTTCCCTTGTGCGATAGGGAATACGGACCCCACACTGGACAACAAGGGGTTAAGGAGTTGCTCTGGGCTCAGCCAGCCCCCCTCCCATGTCACACCTGCAAGACAGGTACAGGCTGGAGAAGGAGGTAAAAGGGGAGCACAACAGCTCAGTTGTGGGCAGACCAGGGGAGAGAACAGACCTTCAGCCCTCAGCCCCAAGGACAGGGCTGACTAGAGGCAGGAGCTTCCCCAGTATTTGCTGCCTGAAGGCCCCTCTCTCAGGAAATGAGGGCCGGAGCCTGGTACACCCTGAGAGGAGTCATTCCCCTTTCTCTCTTGGTAACTCAGTTTATTTGCATTAATTCCCAATGCTTTTTGTTCACAGATTACCCCAAAAGGGGAGAGACTTGGAAGTGACCCGCTGGAGGATCAAGTCACAGGAAGAGGCAGGCAACCACTGAGACAGAGCAGCCATTGTCAGGAGACACCCAGCAGAGATAGAGCTGCCACACCACACCTGCCCACGAGGACGCACCAGCAGGGAGCCGACCCCTTCACACCTTCTCTTTGCAGCTTCTGCTCCCTGAACAGCCTGACCTGTATTGATCCTGGACTTTTCTCCCACACAACTGTCTTCACTTCCTCAGCACAAACCTCAAAGAACTGCTCTCAAGCGATTAAATCCACCAACTTGTCATGGGTGTTTGCCTCTTTGATCTCAATGCCCTTTTTCAAAAATCCACCATTTTATGCACAAATTCCCCATGACTTAATTTATCAACCTTTTGAAGGTTTCTGAACCTGAACCATTTTAACAGAGACATTTTAGAAAATCGTGTTTCATTGCCTCGCTTCCATCCATATCATTGAACATCTGTAATGCTTGTAATGCTTTATCCAGCAGTTTAGCGAGAAGGAGTGTGATTTTTTGGCTCTCAGGAATGTTCTGAACACTACAGATTCTTTCAAAGGTGATAAAAAAACTGTTCAATACAATCACTTTCCTTGTAACTAGCGTAGACCCCCTTTACTAATGGGGCCTCTGAATTTAACCGGGAGTGTTCCAGTTGGGAAGATCCCGTGTGCTGTAATCTAGTCTTAGAGTCCATAACTCCCATGATGCCCTGGGGAAAGAGTGAGAGACTCTCTGCCAGGCAGTGCAGGGCTCCATTTTGGGAAGAGGAACGAGATTGCTTTGGTGGAGCTCTGTTCATTCCAGGAGCTGTTGCTGGGAGCCTGCGGAGGCTTTGATCGAGCAGGGAGCCTCAAGGCTGTTGGTGGCTTCACTGGAGCGAAGGCAGAGACTGTTGCTGTGCCTAGAGCTGACTGAGGTGAGCCTGCAGGGAAAGAACTGTGAGTAACTGCGACTGTACTTTGGGAAAGTGCTGGCAAGGGAAGGGGCACAGTAGAGAGACAGATTCTGAGCAGAGGCAGAGTGATCTTCCCATCGACCCAGGACCCAGAGCTGCAGACATTTGGTGGGGCCAGCTCCAGTCGTCAGAAGGGTTGTGCAACTGGCTGCCTTGGCTGGACTGATCCACAGAACCTGCACAGCGCTGTCTCCAGCTTCCGCTCTCCAAGTGTGCCCACGCAAGCAAGTGCCTAGGACTCTGAAATCCAGAGGAGTGTACACTGCAGGGTGGAGGGTGACCAGATGTCCCGATTTTATAGGGACAGTCCCAATTTTGGGGTCTTTTTCTTATATAGGCGCCTATTACCCCCCATCCCCTGTCCCGATTTTTCACACTTGCTGTCTGGTCACCCTAGTGGGGTGGGGTACATGGTGGCAGTGTCAATGCCAGTTCAGTAGGTTTCATTTATTACTGGATGCCAGGGAGGATTTGATTTAAATCAAATTGATTTAAATAGGGTTACCATTCGTCCGGATTCCCCCGGACATGTCCGGATTTTTGAGCTAAAAATAGCGTCCGGGGGGAATTTGTAAATGTCCGGACTTCCCCCGGGACGCTAACAGGGCAGCTGGCCGGATGCTGAAACTTACATGGGGCTCAGACAGCCAGACACAGCCCCTCCTCCGCTCCCCTGCAACAGAGATCAACTCCCTCCCTCCCTGCAT
>NW_020664597.1:463569-550722 GCF_002925995.2 Terrapene triunguis | reverse complement strand
GGGAGTTCTGGGGGGGGCTGTCAGGGGGTGGGGAGTGGTTGGATGGGGCGTGGGAGTCCCAGGGGTCTGTCTGGGGGTGGGGGTGTGGATAAGGGTTGGAGCAGTCAGGGTACAGGTAGGGGGTAGGGTCCTAGGGGGCCAGTTAGGATGGGGGGAGGGTCTCAGGAGGGGGCAGTCAGGGGACAAGGAGCGGGGGGGGGAGGGTTGGAGGTTCTGAGGGGGGCGGGAAGTGGGAGGGGCAGGGGCGGGGCTAGGGCAGGACGGGGGCGGGGCTCCTCCCGTCCTCTTTTTTGCTTGCTGAAATATGGTAACCCTAGATTTAAATCATGATGTTTTTAATCACTAGTCAGGAAGACTCGATTTAATCATGGTTTTCTACATAAAAGTGCATTCTTGTTGGTTGTTATAAGCTTAATACATTTTCTTCACAACTCAGAGATTGATATGCTGCTCAAACAGTTTCACTTTTGTTTCTATGGCCTGTCCCTCCCTTCTCACATTTATCTCCAGACTTCTTCTCCTTGTCCAGATCTATTCCGCCCCCAACAATCTTCTATTCATTGAACTTTTTGAAACTTCGCACTTTTAGAGAGCGATAAGGGATTGACTCTGTGTACACAAATTTGCAGAGGGACAATAGAGTTGAGGTCTGTTATTTCTCACCTCTATATAGTATATTATTTATTTATTTAAAACCAGTTTTGCTGTTAACAAGCATGTTACCTCTGGAGACACAAATCTACAGTTTGAGAACTGCAAAACTAAGCATCTCTGATGGTATCTTCTAGACTGAGCTCTGAGTCCCATTGGGTAGATAGAAAGATTAACCTAAATAATCTATACAGAAGCCCCTGGCACCCCATAAGATTGGGTCCCTAATCCATGAACTATTGGAACTTATTTACAAAACTTTTCTTAAACATTAAGTGAATATATTATCTCATACTATCGCATTAGAATTTATAATCCCTATTCCATGATGAGATATCTTTGAGCTATAATGTATCTTAATTAAAACTATCTTTAGATAGGTTTTTTCCTCAAAGAGCATTTTATCAAGAAATCTGACTTAAATTAAAAAAAATCCATTTTTTTTTCAATCATTGATTTTTATCCACCCTGCTGTATGCTGTATTTGTTAATTGATTGTATTTAACTGCCCCCTGTGGATTTAAATTAATAGTGACATTTAATCTTAGTCGGTTATACCCTGTTTCTTTACATAAATTGTTAAGCAAAGTAAGTAAGGTGTGTTAACTCTAATCTAGGTGGGTGGGATGTATATTATTTATAATTGGTATTTCTGAGTTACACTCGTGCCACAGATTATTAGTAATTATAATTATTATTAGAACGAGTTTATCCCTGGAGGTTCCCAAGGCACACCATTGCGTGTGTATAGGAACCAGCCAGGTGGAGGCACTGCTAATTTTAAATTCTTTTAGGAGTAAAGGGACTGAAGCAGAGGGGTGGATAGAGTATTCCCACCTATCCAACAGCACCACTAGGATACCCAGCATCTACTGGCATCAGGCACCCAGTCACACAGGGGAGTGTTGCCTGCTCCCGGGTAACCCAGGGAGGAAAGTGGGGGTTACACTAGAGCACACTTTGTCCCACCTGGGTGGCTTCTGGAAAGGATTGGTTACAGGTTGAGGGTTTTGTGTGTGTGTCAACAGCTTTTTGTGTTGGTGTTTCCTCTCCCTACGCTTCCTGTCTTCCAGTTCCAGGGCTTTCTGGTGTGCTCCCATTTGCTATGGCTTTTCTGCCTCTCGCTCTCTGTTCAGCTTCCCATTTCTGGTGCTCACACTCCTTGTTGGCTTTCTCTAACTCCAGTCTGGCCGGCTCTAACTTCATGGAGGTTTCACCGAGGCTAGTCTCTGCCTTGATCATTTTTTACTTTCTTTTCTTCCCTTTCTATCACCCAATATAAACAAACAGAAAATGTCAAAACTGGAACCTTTTTTGTCTCTTTCCAACTTTCTCATCTATGAATCTTAAAGAATCTAATTTACCAGTGCTGGGAGGGTGACGCTCAGCCAACTGTGTGTAAATCCTGCCAACACTACATCACTGTGACGCTTTCTCAGGGTGCCCAGAACTATGAGTCATGTTGTTATCCCTCTGCCTCAGCCTTTACTTGGCCTTGAGGGTAACACTTGGTACAGCCCAGTTACCGAATCCCCTTTAAGAGCATTCCCCTGTAATGCCTAGCCCCTGTCACTGGACACTCCCAGAAATTACCCAGTTCGCTCGCTCCCAAGAGACATTGTAGACACCAGCCTGTTTGATTCACCTGAGGATTCACACTTGGCTTCATATTACAACACTGAGAGGTACTTGTGATAAACAAGAAGAAGTTTATTAACAAAGCTAGAGATTTAAGTGATACTGAGTAAGGATAATGGAAATAATTGATTACAAATAAAGCAAAAAGACAACCCGCTTCTACAAGACTAGAACTTAACTTCAGCAAGTTACTCTTATGTAAAGCAGTTTCTCACCTAAAGTCACTTGCTCACATGGCCAAGATCCAACTTTCAAGAATGCAAAAAGCACTGTCCTTTTTGCTTCTTCAGTGAAGGATAACCAAGGAGTTTTTCTTCCTCCTTCTTATTATCCATGAAATGGATTCTTTTCCCAGTGTACCCCCAGAGAAAGGGTCCCCTCCCCCCCACTCATTCTCTGGTGTGCTGACACCATGGTGCTTTCTTCATCCTCCAGCTAACATAACCTTCCTGTTTACCTCAGATGCAAATGTACCTCCCATTGTATTTGGCTTCACAATACTTGACTTACATCAGAGTCCTGGGCAGACAGGTACATCAACATTCCTTTGCTGGGGAAAGACTTGTTTATCAACCCCTGTGTTTTCAACATATTTTCGTACATACATACAACTTAATTATTTCACATACATACATCATGCAATGCTTATAATAACCAGTATGCTATAAGCTTTCATTTGACTCTAACATGACCTTTTTTACAGATATATACTCTGACAGCCATGTGGTGAACAGACCAGATAGGAGTTGCTGTTATAGGACAGTGACCCTTTGCCAGTTGGGACTGAGGGACTCAGGCTCAGAGTCTGGGTTTGTTTGGAGAAATTAATTTAACAATCACAGATTTGTAAGGAAGCTAAAATAACTTAATCTTAGCATTGTAACTTTTAACAGTGTGAGAAACCAAGGCTGATTCCGTAAGGTTAATTTTCCTTGTAGACACAAGCTGGACTTTTAAAGGTATTTAGGCCTTGTTGCACTCGGCGTTGCAACGCCTAACTGGTTTAAGAGCATAAGTCTCATTTTCAAATGGGATTTAAGCACTTAGGAGCTTTGACAGGATATCTTAAAGAAAAGACAGAAAACAGTGCTGCATATCCCATGGTTGCTAGTCACATCTTTGGTGGGTTTTGAAGTTTGCTTTTCAAAATATCAAAAGAAGCTACAGCAGTTAATCCTTGGTGTAACTCCAGTAAGGTCAATAGAGTTTCACCAATTTACACCTCATCTGAACTTGGCCCTGTAAGTGTCTGGGATTTTATTTTTAGTAAAATGACTGCCATGTTTGATGTTGTAGTTTGAGTTACTATAAGTTTATATGAAAGTTGAATAGATCTCACAGCTCTAGCCAAAGGGCCTAATTCGTCTCTCAGTGACCTGGCTGTAAATGCAGAGTACTACAGTGAAGCTAATGGAGACACTCCATTACAAATCCAGGCTGAGAGCTGATACAGGACTGTAAATCCATATGGTTGCTCTTAAGTTAATGGAGTTAAACTAGGGCTACCATATGTCCGGATTTCCCCGGACATGTCCGGCTTTTCTGTCTATAAATAGCTGACCGGGGGGAAATCCCGGACATTTTTAGATTTTTAAAAATCCCCCCCGGTCGGCTATTTATAGACAGAAAAGCGGCGGCCAAGGGCCACTGGGCACCCAAAGCCCCTTCCCGGCTCCCCCCATCCCCTGCAGCCTTACCACACTGTCCGGCCCCACAGCTGTCTTCCCCGTCCTCCCCTCCCCTGAACGCTCCGCCCACCTGCTCCTCCCCCTCCCCTGAACGCTCCGCCCCCCTGCTCCTCCCCCTCCCCTGCTTCCCGCAAATCAGATCTTCACGGGAAGTCTGAAAAGAAGCAGGGGCAAGCGGGAGGCAGCAGCAGGTAAGCTGGGGCGGGGGGGCGCGAGGAGGAGAGCTCCGGGGAGGCGCGGCCCTGGCCGAGCGGCTCCCTCCGGCCCGGGCCGAGCGGCGCCCGGCTGCCCCAGCGGCTCCGGTCCAGCTCGGGCCCCAGCACCCCCAGCCCGGACCCGGCCCGGCTCGGGCCCCAGCAGCGCCGGCCCAGCACCTCCGGCCCGGCCCGAAGCCCCGCAACCCCGGCCGGAGCGCAGCCCGATTCCTGGGCTCTTTAAAGCCGGCCCTGGTCAGGAGACAGGGAGTGGGGGTTGGATGGGTCGGGAGTTTGGGGGGGGCTGTCAGGGGGGCAAGGGTGTGGAGAGGGGTTGGGACAGTCAGGGACAGGGAGCAGGGGGGTTAGATGGGTCTGGGGGGGCTGTCAGGGGGGCAGGGGTGTGGAGAGGGGTTGGGACAGTCAGGGACAGGGAGCAGGGGGGGTTAGATGGGTCTGGGGTTCTGGGGGGGCTGTCAGGGGGCAGGGGTGTGGAGAGGGGTCGAGGCAGGCAGGTAGCAGAGGGGGTTGGATGGGTCAGAAGTTCTGGGGGTCCTGTTGGGGGCGGGGAGCAGTTGGATAGGGCATGGGAGTCCCCGGGGGTCTGTCTGGGGGCGGGGGTGTGAATATGGGGTGGGGGTGTGGATAAGGGTTGGGGCAGTCAGGGAACAGGTAGGGTCGTAGGGTGTTCTCAGGAGGGGGCAGTCAGGGGACAAGAAGCAGGGCGGCTTAGATAAGCGGTGGGGTCCTAGGGGGCAGTTAGTGGCAGGGGTCCCAGGAGGGGGCAGTCAGGGGACAAGGAGCGGGGGGGGTTGGAGGTTCTGAGGGGGGCAATCAGGGGGTGGGAAGTGGGAGGGAGTGGATGGGGGTGGGGCAGGGGCGGGGCTAGAGCAGGGCTCCTCCCCCCCCAGTGTCCTCTTTTTTGCTTGTGGAAATATGGTAACCCTAGTTAAACCATCTAAATGCAGAGTAACTGAGTGTAGAAACTGGTTCAACGTATTTAAATTGTTCTAATGTATATCATTAATAAAGAACAAATGCTGATAGCTTTATTGATATTGTATGAATGTGCTGCACTAACATAAGGGTGAGGGTCCCTGAGAAGCTGAGATGCAGGGTTTGGGACGCAGTAGGGTTAGGTTGCAAAGAGACTTTATTAATGACTGTTAGCGACGAGGTAGATCAGGAGAAATACAATAATAAGAACAAATGCAGCAACCCCAAAGGCCATAATAACTTTCCTATGCTTTGTAAAAAGAGTGTTCGCCCTGGTTCTTTTATTTATTCCAATAAGATATCTCACGTTTTGTTCAGTTAAATTAGGTTCCAAATACATCTCACTGACATAATAGCTTCCCCCATTCTCCTGAACTGTTCTCTGGATCATTTCAATCAGCTCAGAAACCTGTTCAGCCTGTTCTGCTCCAGTTGCTTTGTTATTGAAAGCACAATATCGGTTCCCACACTTCTGAATCAGCCCCTTAAGATCTTTATTATCTGAGTATCTCACATAGTCACGCAGTGAGCCAACCCCTAAATCTTCTTTCCGGGTGAACAGGACAATCATGTGCCTCATGGCTTCAACTCCAAAAATCTCCTCTACTCCCTTCACTGCATCCTTGTCTTCCTCAGTGTAACGGCCCAGCTGGGTGACCAGCAGCAGAGCGTGGGGGCCAGGGGCAGAGAGTGCGATACAACGAACAATCTCTCTATGAGTTACTGTCTCACAAACCTTTCCGTCAAAAATGGCAGGTGTATCAATAACCACAAGCTCCCTCCCATTCCAGCTCCTTTGCCCTTTTGCACAAGTCAAAGTTACTGACTTTGCCCCGAGTTTGGACTCAAACTTTCTCTCGCCAAGGATGGAGTTTCCTGTTGCACTTTTCCCAGCTCCAGTTTTACCAACGAGGATGATTCTGAGTTCCGATCTCCTGCCGTCATCTGCAGGTGCTGGGAACAGGTTTGACAGTCAGAACATCATTGCACAGATAAAAGTAAATGAGTAGGAGTTACATCTACTTATACTATTTTTAATTAACCTGCATTAAAATAGTGTACTCTGGGGCTGATAGTCCCAGAGTAAATAACATCCATCCAATCCCACATCCCAGCTTGTCTCTGTCCTCGTGGATGGCTTGTCACTTTAAACTGAACATGACCAAAACTCCTTATCCTCTCTCCCAAACCGTCTCCGCTTCCTCCTTTTTCTATCATTCTTCGGAACACTGCCATTCTCACCGTCACACAGGCCAGCAATCCAGGGGCAATTTTTTACTCCTCTCTCTCCTTTGTCCCACACATCTAGGCCATATCCAAATCCAACTGGTTCTTCCTCCTCAGCACCTCCAAGATCTGTCCTTTTCTCTCCAACCCTACATCCAAGTTCCCTTTCAGAACCTCAGTGTATTCTGCCTTGATTACTGCAAGTCCTCCTCTCTGGCCTCTCCAACATATACATCAGACCCTTCAGTGCATTCAGAATATTACCACTAAATGTGTCTTCCTGGCCTGTTGGTTCGATCATGCAACTTCTCTCATTCTATTCTGCCGTTGTCTCCTTGTCCGACAGGATGGGTTCTTATACCGCACTCGTCACTGTCGAATCGGAGCACTTCTGTCTCTGGTTTCACACAGATAACTCCTGGACCCACACACAGAGCTGACGCTCTTTGTACTGCATCCTAGAGTCAGATGTACACACGAGGCGTATAAAAACAAACCCTTGTGTTCTGGTCAGACCACTTCCTCCTTCAGACGGAGATCAGATACTTTCAAATCTCTGAACATTTGACCATCACATTTAAGCTTCTTGGCTCTACCTTCAAATTTCTATAGGACTCTGCACCTCATTACATATCCTCCCTTGTCAACCATTGCATTGCCCCATCCCCTCCACTCTGCTATTGCTCCTAACCTGGTTTTCAGATTCTTGCATAATCACCTCAGTGCCTTCTTCATTGTAGCCCCCAATGAATGCATGGTATGATCTCACTGAGCTCACCTGCAAAATTACTAGTGTGTCCACATCAAAGTCCCCCTTAAAAACCCACTTCTGCTGTGCTGCATACAGTGAATCAGGTTGACTTGCCGATAAATTACCTCCTGTTCTTTCCTAGCTCTATATAGTTGGTCAAACAGGATAACACATTTCATACACATTTGTTTCCATTTTTTGGTTTAAATTTGAAAAAAGTTGACCAGATCTGACTGGAAATGATTGGGGGAGCTGGAGAATGGGGTGTGCCTGGTACACAGATTCTCAGTCGTTGGATTGGAACGAAGCTCTGCCGTGCTTCCACTTGCATCTCCTTCTTGATCAAAAGTGGTAAGTTCTTGATTTACAGTTTGCAGCTGCTGTAGCTGCCCAAGATATGGACAAATTTACAGATACTGGGAAAGGGATTTTCTTTGTGGGGGTTGTCCCCAGCAGAAGAGAAAGTTACAAGGGACATGTCACTACCATTCCCCCAGTAACTGCACCCAGGCTAGAGCTTCTGAAATAATTTTGGGTGACTAAAGATATATTCAGAATATGCCTCAATCCTCTAGTGCTTGTGGGGGTCTTTTACTTTACTGGAAAACACTTGAGCTGAGCAAAATATAGAAGGCCAGAATAGGGCCTTTTGTGTAACCGTCTTACCATAGAAGGTTACAGCGTCTGCTCCTCTCTGCTTCCTCCCATCCATCTCGCCCTGAAATATTTGTAATAAAACATGTTATTTACAAACATACTTTAACCAAGGAGCTCAGAACATAGAAAAATACTCATTTAGAAAAACTCAGTAGTACACATAATCAATAGTAATAACAATAATCACTGCTATGTAGTTCTATTATGGTCAGAAAAGTCAGTTTCTGAACATAATACCTTGATATTTCATGTTTAACCTCCATTAGTGTTTTCATCACATCTGCCTAACTTTAAGCACATGGGTAGTCCTCCTGAAGTCAAGAGAGTTAGGTTTAGCCTCTGAAAATCAGTTCTGTTATTGCAGCCTTGTACATACCTACATTTTCATCAGCAATAGAGATTCTGGAATCAGAACTTAGTCAACAGTTTGACTGTTGACGCACAAGGCTGAGAGAATACAGCTTGTACTTCAGTACTGATACTGCCTTTGCAGCGCTAACTTGTACAAAAGAGGTGTCAGTTCAGAAATTAAGTGGCTATGATTCATTCAGAGCCCATTTTGGGAGAAGATGGCATAACTAGAGCTGGGCAAAAAATTTTGATGCAATTTTTTTCACTGAAAAATGCAGAATTGGGTCGACCAAAACATTTTGTAAATTTGAGTTGAATTTGCCAAAATATTTTGGCTGGAAAAAAAATTCAGAAAAAGTTGAAATGTTTCATTTTGACATTTTCTAAATTCTGGGATGCATTAGCAGGAGTGTTATAAGCAAGACACAAGAAGTAATTCTTCTGCTCTACTCCGTGCTGATTAGCCCTCAACTGGAATATTGTGTCCAGTTCTGGGCGCCACTTTTCAGGAAGATGTGGACAAATTGAAGAGAGTTTAGAGAAGCTCAACAAAAATGATTAAATGTCTAGAAAACATGACCTATGAGGGAAGATTGAAAGAACTGGATTTGTTTAGTCTGGAAAAGAAAAGACTGAGAGGGGACATGACAACAAATTTCAAGCACGTAAAAGGTTGTTACAAGGAGGAGGGAGAAATTTTTTTTTCTTAACCTCTGAGGACAGGACCACCTCTGGGGCACTTGGCATTGGCCACTGTCGGTAGACAGGATACTGGGCAGGATGGACCTTTGGTCTGACTCAGTATGGCCGTTCTTATGTTCTTATGACAACAAGCAATGGGCTTAAATTGCAGCAAGGGAGGTTTAGGTTGGACATTAGGAAAAACTTCATAACTGTCAGGGTGGTTAAGCACTGGAATAAATTGCCTAGGGAGGTTGTGGAATCTCCATCATTGGAGATTTTGAAGAGCAGTGTGGACAAACACTTGTCAGGAATGGTCTAGATAATACTCAGTCTTGCCATGAGTGCAGGGGACTGGACTAGATGACCTTTTGAGGTCTCTTCCAGTCCCTATGATTCTATTAACCACTGCATCAGTGAACTTTGCTGATAAGATCAACCAAATGTGCATGGAACTACATGGGAAAGAAATCTCCATTCCTGACCAGATCATATTATCCCCCCAGCCACCCTGGACTGAATTTGACCCCATCACACATGCTGAAGATCAAAAAGACCTGGAAAATATTACAGCCGCAACCTTTGACATGGATCCATACCCCTCTTGGTTGATGAATGCCAGAGAAAGCAAAAACTATGTTCGCTACCAGTGGAAATAGTCAATGCCTTCTTCAGAAAACACACTCGCCAAAATCCATGAAAAGCACAATACTTCACCCAATCCTCAGGAATCCATCAGTAGTCCCTAATGCCCTCCAATCATTATCCTGTCTCCAACCTTCCATTTCTGGCCAAAATCAAGGAGAAAGTAGTAACCACAAAGTGCCAGCAACATGTGACATAAGCCAACATCCTGGCTGCCTCATAGTCAGGGTTCAGACTAGGGCACAGCACAGAGACAGCTCTAGTGGCACTAAAAAGATGACCATGGACATAGTGATTCACCATCGGCTGAGCTGCCAACACCATGTCAGTGGTACTGAAGACACACAGATACGGCCGTGATGAAGATGTCATAAGAACCAGTGAACAAAACAGAATAGAATCTGATATGTGCACTAAGAGTGACAGACTGTGTTGTGGAATTTAAATTGACTGAGGTAGACAGGGTATTTCGCCTTTTCTTCTACATTAGAAAACTCCACTGGTATAACATGAATCATTGTAGTAAACTGAGGTATCTTATTGTGACTATGTGGGATCACGCGGTTACAGTTTCACAATTTTTTAACTGTTTCCAAATGGTTATTTCAGCGCATGCAAAGCTTCATAGAACTAGAACTGGTTTTAAAAAGAAAACGGACAATTTTGAAAGTATTTTCATTAAACTTCCTTCATTCTTTTACCAACTACAGAGCTGATCAATTTTTTTTGAAAATTTGAAAAAAAAAATCAGTATAAAAATTTCTTGAAATAGCCCTGTTCCTTCCTATCCCGTTTATTCATCCAGCTTTAGAAGAACACTTTCACCTGATGAAATTAATAGGCAGGAAGTTTAATAAGAGGATGTACTTTTTCACCTAATGCACAACTAACCTGTGGAACTCATTTCCATGGGAAGTTATGATGTCCAAAAATATAACTGGGTTAAAGAAAGAACTGGATATGTTCATAGAGAATAGGTCTATCAATGGCTATTGGCTGAAAAGGCCAGGGGTTACAATCAACCCCATGCTCGCGGTGATCCTAAACCTGTGAGTACCAGAAGCCAGGAGTGGAAGAAAGTGCCCTGTTCTGGACACTCCCCCTGAAGTTCTGGCATGGGTGATTGTCATAGACAGGCTACTGGGCAAGATGGAACATGATCTGATCTAGTTAGGAGGCAGTGTGTGTTTTTCTAGGAATTGTTCAAGCCGGGATTCAAGAAAGCAGAGGAAGACCCAGAGTCAAAGGTAGATTCTCTGCGTGCTTCTGATTTTGTCTTCCTAAGCTTCCCACCTATATATCTCTATGATCTACTTTTTGATCACTTGCTGCCAGCTCACAGTGCTGCTCACAATCTCAAAAGGGCCTGTTCTCATGAGCTTACAAGTCTGGTTTCTCTATCAAATTGGTTCTGACACATAGTAACCAAACCTTAGAACCTCTGTGGATTTGTCCTTCACTAGTACATACCCGCATGGTTTTCCCAAGTGATTGATAGCCTGACATTTCTCCTTGAAAACAGGGATCTTAAACAGCTTGTTCCTGAAAAATCAATGGAACTGGTTAATACTCATGAAAGCCAAGACCAAATCCCAACTTGTATGTGTCTCTTTGTTCCTGTGCAAACTGAAGGGTGGTTTATTTCTTAATTATTATTTTATTTATACTGTGCCATGAATATGCATGGCATTACAGATGAAGAGAAGACAAAGGGGGAGATTTTCAGAGGCATAAATTGCAGTTCATGTTCATGGGCGCTAGGTCCCTAACTGATATTTGTGCCTTTGAAACTCTTCCTCCATGTCCCTACAACAAGAGCTTAGAAGCTAAGATCTTGATCCTGCAAGTGGAGCTGTTAGTGCAGGGGTCAGCAGCCTTTGTCACCCGGCCCGTCAGGGTAAAGCCACTGGCCAGCCAGGCCGATGTGTTTATCTGGAGTGTCCATAGGCACCGAGCCCAGCAGCTCCCACTGGCCGTGGTTCGCTGTTCCCAGCCAATGGGGGCTGTGAGAAGCAGTGGCTAGCACGTCCCTCAGCCTGCGCCGCTTCCTGCAGTCCCATTGGCCAGGAACGGCGAACCGCGGCCAGTGGGAGCTGCGGGGTTCTGTGCCTGCAGATGCTCCAGATAAACAAATTGGCCCGGCCCACCAGCGGCTACCCTGATGGGCCAGGTGACAAAGGTTGCCGACACCTGTGCTAGTGTAACCCACACACCTCCTGGGTGTGGTGTTTTATCCCCTCTAGTGGCACAGAGACCACTTAGAGAGAGAGATCAAATGAGTCTGCTCTACAGCCTTAGCTAATCGACAGCTGGCTTTTAGCTCATGCGGTAGAGGCTCATGCACTAAGCTTCAGAGATCCTCAGTTCTATCCTGCCCATCGGTGACTGGGGTCTGTCTGTGTTACACTAGCATGGATGCTGTCTCTGCATGGAGGTCTATTTACTGTAATTGTAGCTTTACCAAAGTGCAATGGTCTGTGCTAGTGGATTCAATTGCAGGATCAGGGTCTAAGACCTGAATCCATAAAGGGACTTTTAGTGAAAATCACTGGAATCCACAAACCCTGGGTTAGGCACCTAGGCTCCCGGTACACTGCATGGGGAGAGATAGGCTAAAGCCAGCATGCTAGGCCAGGAGCCAATGGGAGATGCTGCTGAGAAGGGGGTGGTCCTAAGTCCTGCCCCCTCAAGGAATTTGGTTCCTAAAGCCAGAACTGCAGGAAGGCACCTTGTTCTGCTTGCAACCCACAGCCAGGAACCCTCTTCTAGAGTCAGGCAGCTTCGGTGCCAGCCCAACTCCCTACAAAATGGTCGATGGTTGGACGACAACAGCTCCCTTATAACCTGCAGCCCAGTGGTTAGGGAAATCACCCAGGAGATAGAAGACATCAGTTCAATTCCCCCTTTGTCTGATGAGTAGGGATTTGAACAGGGTTTCCCCATGTCTCAAGTGAGTGACGTGCTCTATAGAGTCATTCTGGCCCAACGCATATTGAATAAAAAGTGAAATGGATTCAATGTGAGAGACTCAGAGACACCCACCTCAGACTGCTCCATAGTCCTACTGAATTGGGCCCGACAGGCATTGCCCTGCCTTTTTTCACCTGGTTTGAGGATCACACTTTGGCTTTGTCATGGGAACCCCATACTGTGGACTCGTTTGTATGCAGAGAGTGGAGGAAGGACAGACCACTCAGGATTTCATTTTACATTACACATCAGATATTCATATTTTCATTTTTTGGACTGGCTGCTTGCTTTTGTTTTGGGCCAGACTAAGCCTGAATCTATAGTGTAGGTGAGCTCATTGTGCTAGAATGTCTATAGTAAATTGATAGCTAAGAGTAGCTAGGCAGATGGCCTGCAGAGACTGAATACAATACCATCTTTTAAAAACTCTGGTTTGACTCTAAACCTGCAAATTGTGCACATAGCAAGCCCAGGTAAACATGAATTCCTACACTGTTACCCTGGTATCCCCTCCCATGGCTGATTTTAGATAATGAAACAAAAGGGAAACATTGAGTTGAGGAGGGCATAAGACAAAATGAAGTTTTGGAGAGGATGCCTTTTTGTCTTTGAGACATTCACTGAAGGCGGATGAGACAAAGCCATACATTTAGTCAAAGCAGGTAGAGGATAGAGAGTGAGAAATCATTGTAAGTATCAAAAGATATGTACTTGCTGTTACTCCAAGTCTCAGTTTGGCCCAAGATGGTCAAAGGGGAAAAGGTAGATAGAAGAGGGCTGAAAACAGAACCTTGATAAAGCAAGGAGCTGCCACCAGACACAGACAAAGTGCATTTTATAAGTTGGTCCTGTAAATAATTAGGACACAAGGGAAGCTTAGATGCTCACATAATTATGGAGGTAGATCAGGAGGATGGTCTGGTCCACACTGTTAAAGTCTACACTGGAGTCAAGGAGAATGGAGCAATCAGCAGAAAGGAGGCTGTATATTGCATTAGATTGTGGTGTATGTAACCAACACTCATGAAGGCTTTACTGTTGTTTCTTCTTGTTTACTTTCCTTAATCTAAAATAAGTCATTCCTAATGACAGCGTGTATAGGGAAAACAGTAATCCCCACTCTAATTGTAACCGCCACCCTCCCATTGAAAAGGAAAGTAACTGCCCCCAGAGAAAGAGGATCAGCACAAAATTCAAGAATAACCCACCTCTCCTTTATCTTTACCTCAGAGGCCCTTACATCCTTCTCTGGATGTTCTGAGGATCTCTAAACATCCAGGTTTGCTGAAAACAAACAAAAAATACAGAAAAGGAAAACAAATTAGTAATCAGTCACCAAAAGGACAAGGAACTTTCTTAGTAAAATAATTCATTTCTGCTGCATGCCAACCTGCAAGGCTATGGAGAATTTGTTCATGAATCAATTAAACCTTCTAATGATGGAAAAGATGGACTTGTAAAATCATAGATTATCAGGAACCTCAGGAGATCATCAAGTCCAACCCCCTGCTCAAAGCAGGACCAACCCCCAGACAGATTTTTACCCCAGCTTCCTAAATAGGCCCCCTCAAGGATTGAACTCACAACCCTGGGTTTAAGAGGCCAATGCCCAAACCACTGAGCTATCCCCCCCCCTCAAATTACAGAGCACTTTTTATAAACATATGTTACATTCAAATGCTTTACTGTTTGTTCTCGTGATTTTTTATGGTCCATTAATGTTGATTTTCAATAACTCGTGGAGCACTGGGGAAGTTCCAGAAGACTGAAAGGAAGTTAAAGTTGTGGCAATATTTTGAAAGATTAAAGATTAAATGGGATGACCTGGGTAATTATAGACCTGTCAGTCTGACATTGATCCCGGGCAAGATAAATAGCACACATGGCCATATTCAGGGCATATGCACAGTCTGATGTGACTGGCATCTCCAGAGGGCAGAGTCTGGGAAGCTTGAAACACACTAAGAATTCCTCAGAAACCTGCTGCGTCCGTTCTGATTTATATGTTCACTTTCAACCACCCAGTTCTTCTCTTGGAATTCAATACCTAATGTAGAATTATCTACCTAAGTTTCATTATCACAAAGCAATTTCCAAGGGAATCTCCTTTCTCCCTTGAAGTTCTTGGCACAGAAATGATTTAGGCACCAAAAGCCAAGTTTTTAAAGGTATTTCGGTGCCTAAAGATGCAGATAGCCACCTAGTGTGATTTTCAAAAGCACCTAAATAGGTTAGGTGCCTAAGTTCCACTGAAAGTAATGAAAATGCTTAAAATATTTCTTGTAAAAATGTGAGCAGACAAAAAATTAGGATCTAGATGGTACGGTATGAACTGAGAAAGTTCTGTTCTGCCCAGGAATTGGTGGAATTGTTTAAAATCTCACTTGTCCGTTGTATTTTCATCACCTGTCTCAGTGATTCCACATACACTATTTTAAACCAAATTCCCACAAGCTATTCTAAATGCAGACAACATTTGATCGTACGAGGTGCTGAGCACCTGCAGAGAAGGTTTGAGGGCACTGGGCATCACTGCACCCGAGCTGATCTCAGCACAGCGACTGAGTAGGGAGGAAGGTGGCTTTATAATATAATATAATAATGGAGGCTTTGTGCCTCCATTAACTTGGGACAAAGGCGGGTCTGGGGGAGGGCTGGACTCTCACAGGACACTAGCCTCCAGGCTGCCCAAAATTACACCCGGCTGCCTTGGGGTTGTTGCAGGTTTTGGGAATAACAATTTATATAATCTGTAAATGTCAAGCATTCTCTGTCAAAACTTTATTCCCCACCACCCCCATGCGTTCCCATCTCCCCTTTGGAAACAGATCTCAGGCAGACTTCAGGCACCCAAATATCAAACAGAAAGACACAGGCTTGTTCCCTGTATTTCCTCCTGCTACCTTAGAAGTGTTTTCATTTGTCAAGCTTTGTAGCCAGTTTAAAATACCTCCCTTGCCCACCCTCATTTTCTCTAACTCTTAGAGACACACAGACACACACAGACACACACACACAACTTTTTCATTGTCTGGTCAAATTGGAGATCAAACCTCTGATATTTCTTCAGATTAAGCAGATATTTCCGTCTTCTGCACGGTCCTTCCAGCCGGTGGTATTATACAACAATGTCTGAAGTCTTCTGGTTTCCTCTTTTTGACAGTAGCTTCATATTAATAGTTGATGAAACTGTTGTGAAAATGAAAACGAACTACTCAGTGATCCAAATTTCGTTCTAAGTAAATGCAGTGGGATGAGCTACTGCCACTGACCAGGAAATACCATTTGCCAAAAAAACAAGTCTAAATTTTACAGGAAGTGGGTTTGTGCAGAACAGTAGCAACGGATGAGAACATTCAGCCTGCAACCAAAGTTCTCTATGTTCAAATACAGAATGATATCAATAGTCATAAAGAAAGCAGCACAAAGAGTTATATGAACAGCATGCAGCAGACCTAACCATTTGGCAAATATGTCCATTCTAAGGGACAAAATATAGGATTGTACCCTGGAAGATGTATGTGCATGAGAAACAATACAAAATGCACAACCGGATTCATCAGAGATCTATATAAGTGTGTGTGTATATACTTATATACATTTCTGATGCTCTGACAAAAATGCTTCAGATAAAAGCGGCAGGCAGAACCATATCATGAATTTGGACTGCCTGTTGCCCTGCTAACAGAGCTTGGGCTTTCCAGTGCTCGACTGCCCGGGTTACCTCTTCTACTTCTCCTGTTTTTTCTGTTACTTGTTTGGCCAGCATGCCAGCATGCTGTCTGAGCCATCTCACTGCCAGAGACATGAGTTGCAAAATTCTTGCTTTTTTACTTTACAATAACAAATGGAAAAATGGAGACGTTGATACTAATGAATAGCAATGCATAGAAATTCTTCCCTTTCTTCTAAATGGAAATGGTAGAATTCTCAATAATAATGCAGAAAAGGCGGAATTGTTCAAGAAGTATTTCTGTTCTGTATTTACAACAAAAAACAGATGATGTAGTCAGATCATATGATAACACTCTTTCCATTTCACTTAGAATCAGGAGGGTGTTAAACAGCAACTACTCATCTCAACCGCTGATCTTAAACACAAAAAAGAAGTTTACAAGAAGTGGAAGATTGGACAAATGACCAGGGAGGAGTATAAAAATATTGCTCAGGCATGCAGGAGTGAAATCAGGAAGGCCAAATCGCACTTGGAGTTGCAGCTAGCAAGGGATGTTAAGAGTAACAAGAAGGGTTTCTTCAGGTATGTTAGCAACAAGAAGAAAGTCAAGGAAAGTGTGGGCCCCTTACTGAATGAGGGAGGTAACCTAGTGACAGAGGATGTGGAAAAAGCTAATGTACTCAATGATTTTTTTGCCTCTGTCTTCACAAACAAGGTCAGCTCCCAGACTGCTGGACTGGGCAGCACAGTATGGGGAGGAGGTGACCAGCCCTCCGTGAAGAAAGAAATGGTTCGGGATTATTTAGAAAAACTGGATGAGCACAAATCCATGGGGCCGGATGCGCTGCATCCGAGGGTGCTAAAGGAGTTGGCGGATGTGATTGCAGAGCCATTGGCCATCATCTTTGAAAACTCATGGCGATGGGGGGAGGTCCCGGATGACTGGAAAAAGGGTAATGTAGTGCCCATCTTTAAAAAAGGGAAGAAGGAGTATCCGGGAAACTACAGGCCAGTCAGCCTCACCTCAGTCCCTGGAAAAATCATGGAGCAGGTCCTCAAGGAATCAATTTTGAAGCACTTCAAGGAGAGGAAAGTGATCAGGAACACTCAGCATGGATTCACCAAGGGCAAGTCATGCCTGACTAGCCTAATTGCCTTCTATGAGGAGATAATTGGGTCTGTGGATGAGGGGAAAGCAGTGGATGTGTTATTTCTTGACTTTAGCAAAGCTTTTAATACTGTCTCCCACAGTATTCTTGTCAGCAAGTTAAAGAAGTATGGGCTGGATGAATGGACTATAAGGTGGATAGAAAGCTGGCTAGATCGTTGGGCTCAACTAGTAGTGATCAATGGCTCCATGTCTAGTTGGCAGCCGGTTTCAAATGGAGTGCCCCAAGGGTTGGTCCCAGGGCCGGTTTTGCTCAATATCTTCATTAATGATCTGGAGGATGGCATGGAACGTACCCTTAGCAAGTTTGCAGATGACACTAAGCTGTGGGGAGAGGTAGATACACTGGAGGGTAGGGATAGGATACAGAGGGACCTAGACAAATTGAAGGATTGGGCCAAAATAAATCTGATGAGGTTCAACAAGGACAAGTGCAGAGTCCTGCACTTAGGACGGAAGAATCCCATGCACTGCTACAGACTAGGGACTGAATGGCTAGGCAGCAGTTCTGCAGAAAAGGACCTGGGGATTACAGTGGATGAGAAGCTGGATATGAGTCAACAGTGTGCCCTTGTTGCCAAGAAGGCTAACGACATTTTGGGCTGTATAAGTAGGGGCATTGCCAGCAGATCGAGGGATGTGATCGTTCCCCTCTATTCGACATTGGTGAGGCCTCATCTCGAGTACTGTGTCCAGTTTTGGGCCCCACACTACAAGAAGGATTTGGAAAAAATTGGAAAGAGTCCCGCGGAGGGCAACAAAAATGATTAGGGGGCTGGAGCACATGACTTATGAGGAGAGGCTGAGGGAACTGGGATTGTTTAGTCTGAAGAAGAGAAGAATGAGAGGGGATTTGATAGCTGCTTTCAACTACCTGAAAGGGGGTTCCAAAGAGGATGGATCTTTGTGGACATGCCCTCTGGATAAATCAGCAAATCCTAATAACTTGCATGCAAGAGTTTTAAAAGAATCCTGACAATGGTATTGGTCCATTAGTAGGTAGAAATGGTAGAATTGACAGCAATAATGTAGAAAAAGCAGAAGTGTGTAAGAAATATTTCTTTTTTGTATTTGGGGGAAAGGTAGATATAGTCATATCACAAGATGATGAAATACTTTTCATTCCGTTAGTAACAGAGAAGGATGCTAAAACAGCAGCTGTTAAAGTCAGACCTTTTAAAATCAGCAGGTCCAGATAATTTGCCACCAAGAGTTTTACAAGAACTGGCTGCAGAGCTCACAGGATCAAAAATGTTGATTTTTAATAAGCCTTGAAACACTGGGGAAATTCTAAAAGAGAGGACGAATGTTAATATCATGCCAATGTTTAAAATGGGTAAACAGGATAACCCGGATAATTATAGGCCTGTCAGTCCGACGTTGATCCCAGGGAAGATAATGGAGTGGCTGATATGGGATTTGATTAATAAAGAATTAAAGGATGGTGTGACCCTATAAGACCCACAGTGTCCACTGGCAAAATGTTCCACTGCCTGTAACTATAAAGCTAACCAGGACTGACAAACTCTCTCCACATAACACTGTGCTGTGCTGTCATAATATTTATCCAAAGAGTATCTTGTAAGATATCAGATAAAACTGGTGACACACTGATAATGAATATAATTTTGTGATATAGAGAGTTATGTATTGTGAAAGACCCAGACCAGTGGGGTACAGGAGTCTGGTAGAGGGCAAATATACTGGTCACTGGATGAGTAGTTTTCTGTTCCCTGAGTGACCAGAGCAGGGGCTGCACTAGAGTAATCAGGAACCGGCTAGAACCAGTTAAGGCAGGCAGGCTAATTAGGACACCTGGAGCCAATTAAGAAGAAGCTGCTAGAATCAATTAAGGCAGGCTAATCAGGGCACCTGGGTTTTAAAAGGAGCTCACTTCAGTTTGTGGTGAGTGTGAGGAGCTGGGAGCAAGAGGCGCAAGGAGCTGAGAGGGTGTGCTGCTGGAGGACTGAGGAGCACAAGCGTTATCAGACACCAGGAGGAAGGTCCTGTGGTGAGAATAAGGAAGATGTTTGGAGGAGGCCATGGGGAAGTAGCCCAGGGAGTTGTAGCTGTCATGCAGCTTTTACAGGAGGCACTCTAGGCAGCTGCAGTCCACAGGGACCCTGGACTGGAACCCGGAGTAGAGGGCGGGCCCGGGTTCCCTCCAAACCTCCCAATTGACCTGGACTGTGGGTTCTCCCAGAGGGGAAGGTCTCTGGGCTGTTCCCCAACCCACATGGTGAATCTCTGAGGAAAGAAAATCCGCCAATACGCGCAGGACCCACCAAGATAGAGGAGGAACTTTGTCACACTGATTTCAGGAGTGGGATCTTGGGGTGCACAGCACGGGGGAAGAAGGAGGGTGATTAAAAAAAAAACCAACAACAAAAAACAAACAAAAAAAAGGGAGAGGGTTTATTTTTTTTCACCACAATGGATGACGTAGTGCGGGCACTGATACAAGCTACGGCGGCCCAGCAGGAGGCTACCCGTGTCCAGGCAGCCGCCCAACGGGAGGCAGTGCGGCTGCAGCAAGAGACTAATCGCCTGCTGATGGACCAGGCTGCTCAAGACCGAGCTATGTTGCGGGAACTGGTAAACCAGGTAAAGTCCCTTACAGAGCTGAATCGCGGCCATGATGGGACGCGGCTCATACGGGCCAGCCGTTGGCTGGAGAAAATGACACGGGAGGAGGATGTAGAGGCATACCTTCTGGCCTTTGAGAGGACAGCCCTATGGGAGGTCTGGCCTCAAGATCAGTGGTCTGGCATCCTTGCCCCATTCTTGTGTGGGGAGGCCCAGAAGGCTTACGGCCTGAAGAGGCTGCGGCAGACTACCCCCAGCTGAAAGCAGAGATCCTGGCCAGATCTGGGGTAATGACAGCAGTGCGGGCCCAGAAGTATCACGGTTGGAGGTACCAGGAAGACAAAACCCCGCGGTCCCAATTGTATGACCTCATCCATCTCGCATGAAAGTGGTTGCAAACAGAGTCCCGGAGTCCGGAAGCGATACTAGCGGTTCTGGTCATCGACTGATAGATGAGGGGACTACCACCAGACCTTCGTGCCTGGGTAAGCCAGAACGAACCCTCCACCTATGACGAGGTTGTCGCCCTGGTAGAGAGGCGAAGAACAGCGAGGGAGCTGACCCGACCAGTTAAGGAAGAGGCACCCCGGGTTAAACTAGCAGCACCAAGCCCTAAAGTTCGGGTGACTGGGCAACCAGGAGAGCCCAGGTGGAAAAAGAGAGAGGCTGAAGGCCCATCAGAGGCCACAAAGAGTCGGAGCACTGAGGGAGAAGAGGATCCTGATGTTAGACTGCCCAAACCAAGAGACCGAGGAACGCCTAGGGCTCCATACAGATGTTATGCCTGCGGGGAGTGGGGACACATAGCTGCACAGTGTCCCAATGCTGAGGAGCCTATGCAGTGTAACCTGGGGAACTGGGCAGATCCATGCTCCCTGATCCACCTTGTGGGGGTCTCACTAACCCCACATATGTACACCAGACCAGTGAAACTAAATGGGGTAGGGACCACGGCACTGGTTGATTCGGGGAGTGCTATCACGCTTATCTCAGGGAAGCTCGTGAAGCATAGTCAGCTGCTGCAGGCTAAACGTACGGGGATAACAAGTGTCCATGGGACAGTTAGTTACTACCCCACCATCCCAGTAAAAATCGAGATCCAAGGGAACACTACTGAGGTAGCAGCAGGTGTAGTCCCTAAACTCCCATACCTGGTGCTCTTAGGGAGGGACTTCCCAGGGTTTGGAAACTTACTCCCAGTAGGGGGATTGGAGAAAGATGGGGACCCTAAAATTGGTGAGGCATCCACAGCAGACTGTCAACCCCCAATCTTCTCTGAAATATCCCCAGATTTGTTCTCCACTCCCAGACAGGGTAGAAAGACAAAAAGGGAAAGAAGGGCAGGTAAGGCCTTGGGAACCCGAATACTGACTCAAAGCCAGAGGGTCGCTCTTGTAGGTAGGCGGACCCACGCAGCTGAAAAGGAGGCCACGCAGGAGGGAGAAGCACCTGAGTCTGACCCCCACCCTAATGCTTCTGAACCAGTAGAGGCAACAGAGACTGGGCCCCTAGATCTTGGGCAGATTAGCCCCGGGAGAGGAAATTTTGGACGGGACCAGGCAGAAGACCCAAGGTATGACAACATTAGGAAGGAGGTGAATGAAATAGATGGGGTCCCCGTGGAAGGGAAAACCCAGGGGCCAGGACCCTACTTCATAATGAAGAAGGATCTCTTATATCGGGTTGCACCAGTACAGGGGCAGAAGGTACAGCAGATCCTAGTACCTCAAAAACACCAGAATGCTGTATTAAGTCTTGCTCATAGTCATCTTTTTGGGGGGCATTTGGGGGTAGAGAAGACCCTGGCACAAGTCCTACGATGGTTCTTCTGGCCCGGGGTACATGAAGAAGTGCGGAGGTACTGTGCCTCCTGCCCAGAGTGTCAGCTGCACAGTCCCTGTCCCCACTTGAGGGCACCTTTAGTACCCCTTCCCATCATAGAGGTCCCCTTTGAGCGAATAGCCAAGGACCTAGTGGGACCCCTGGAGAAGACGGCTCGGGGCCACCAATATATACTTGTTGTTTTGGACTATGCTACTCACTACCCAGAAGCCGTCCCCCTGCGGAACACGACCTCTAAAACTATAGCCAAAGAGCTGGTGGGGATCTTTGCCCGAATGGGGCTACCGAAGGAGATATTAATCGACCAAGGAACCCCATTTATGTCGAAGCTAATGAAGGACCTCTGTACGCTGCTCCATATACATACCCTGAGAACTTCGGTCTACCATCCGCAGACTGATGGGTTGGTAGAAAGGTTTAACCGAACCCTCAAGGCTATGATAAGGAAGGTGGTAAGTCAGGACGGGAAGGATTGGGACACCCTACTACCCTACCTTATGTTCGCTATCCGGGAGGTACCACAGGCCTCAACTGGGTTTTCCCCCTTCGAGTTATTATACGGGCGTCACCCCCGTGGCATACTAGATATCGCCAAAGAGATCTGGGAAGAGGAACCCAATGAGGGGAGAAATATAATCGAGCATGTAAAGCAGATGCGAGACCGGATAGCCCGGGTTACCCCTATTGTACGGGAACATTTGGAGAAGGCACAGGAGGCCCAGCGGACCCATTACAATCGCCAGGCAAAAGTGCGACAGTTCCAACCAGGGGATCGGGTTATGGTGTTGGTACCCACGGCAGAAAGCAAGCTTCTGGCCCAATGGCAGGGGCCCTATGAGGTGGTTGAACCCGTGGGGGAAGTAACCTACAAGGTGCGGCAGCCAGGGTGCAGAAAAAAAGAACAGATTTATCACGGTAACCTTTTGAAACCCTGGCATGCACAAGAGGCATGCACTACGGTCCAAAAAGACCTAACCCAGGAAAACAAGCCTTCCAAACAGGTGAGAGTGTCTCCCGATTTAACACCAGACCAGAAGAATGAGGTGTCTGAGATGATCTTCCGGAACCAAGATGTGTTCTCGACAAAACCGGGTCGAACAACCGAGACATCTCACCACATCGTCACGAACCCTGGGGCCAGAGTAACAATGAGGCCCTATCGGGTGCCAGCGGCAAAAAGGGAGGAAATAAAAGCAGAAGTAAAAAAAATGCTGGAGTTGGGGATCATCGAAGAATCCCACAGTCAGTGGTCCAGCCCAGTCGTGCTGGTGCCCAAACCTGATGGCACCACAAGATTTTGCAACGACTTCCGGCGACTAAACGAAGTATCCCAGTTCGACGCGTACCCCATACGTCGCATAGATGAGCTAGTGGACCGTCTGGGTATTGCCCGGTACTTGACTACCCTAGACTTGACAAAGGGGTACTGGCAGATTCCCCTTGCAGAAGACGCAAAGGAAAAGACTGCGTTCTCTACACCAGAGGGTCTTTTTCAATATACTGTCCTCCCTTTTGGACTACATGGGGCCCCAGCTACCTTCCAGCGCCTCATGGACAAGCTATTACGCCCGCATAACAGTTATGCTGCTGCCTACTTGGACGATGTGGTCATTCATACCCCAGACTGGGAAACCCACCTGGAGAAGGTGGAGGCAGTCCTCGATACCTTCAGGCGAGCTGGCCTTACAGCAAACCCTGCCAAGTGCGCTGTAGGGTTTACAGAGGCCAAATACATTGTGGGAAAAGGTCTAGTAAAACCCCAAGTTAACAAGTTAGAGGCCATCCAAAATTGGCCCCGACCAAGTCGCAAGAAACAAGTCCAGGCATTCCTAGGTGTGGTGGGGTATTACTGACGATTTATCCCCCACTTTGCCACAAGGGCAAGCCCCCTGACAGACCTAGTGAAAGCCCGTGGACCTGATCTGGTGAGATGGTCTGATGCAGCAGAGGAAGCATTCACAGACCTATGGACTGCCCTCTGCAATAACCCCATACTGATAGCCCCTGATTTCACCAAGGAGTTTATCTTGCAGATGGATGCATCAGAAGTAGGGTTGGGGGCCGTTCTATCACAGATGGTCGGGGAGGAGGAACACCCAATTCTATACCTCAGTCAGAAACTCCTTCCAAGGGAACAAAAATATGCAGTGGTGGAGAGATAATGTCTTGCTGTAAAATGGGCCATAGAAACATTGCGCTACTACCTGCTCGGGCACAGATTTGTCCTCGTGACCGACCATGCCCCTCTTCAATGGATGCAGCGGAACAAGGAGAAGAACACAAGGGTGACCAGATGGTTCTTATCCCTCCAACCTTTCCAGTTCCGTGTGCAACACAGAGCAGGGAGTCGTCATGGCAACGCCGATGGCTTGTCACGTGTGCACTGTCTGGCGTCCCAAGCTGCCCAACCCCTTGGCGTTGAGCAGCGGGGAGGGATATGTGACAGACCCAGACCAGTGGGGTACAGGAGTCTGGTAGAGGGCAAATATACTGGTCACTGGATGAGTAGTTTTCTGTTCCCTGAGTGACCAGAGCAGGGGCTGCACTAGAGTAATCAGGAACCTGCTAGAACCAATTAAGGCAGGCAGGTTAATTAGGACCCCTGGAGCCAATTAAGAAGAAGCTGCTAGAATCAATTAAGGCAGGCTAATCAGGGCACCTGGGTTTTTAAAAGGAGCTCACTTCAGTTTGTGGTGAGTGTGAGGAGCTGGGAGCAAGAGGCGCAAGGAGCTGAGAGTGAGAGGGTGTGCTGCTGGAGGACTGAGGAGCACAAGCGTTATCAGACACCAGGAGGAAGGTCCTGTGGTGAGACTAAGGAAGGTGTTTGGAGGAGGCCATGGGGAAGTAGCCCAGGGAGTTGTAGCTGTCATGCAGCTGTTACAGGAGGCACTATACACAGCTGCAGTCCACAGGGCCCTGGGCTGGAACCCGGAGTAGAGGGCGGGCCCGGGTTCCCCCCAAACCTCCCAATTGACCTGGACTGTGGGTTCTTCCAGAGGGGAAGGTCTCTGGGCTGTCCCCCAACCCACATGGTGAATCTCTGAGGCAAGAAAATCCTCCAATAAGCACAGAACCCACCAAGATAGAGGAGGAACTTTGTCACAGTATGTATGCTTGAAATAGGATGGGCATGGTCACCCCATGGTGCTGAGTCCAGCCCCCCTCAGAACTTCCGAGCAACTGCTGTTGGAATACTGTGTCCAGTTTGGCGTCCACAGTTCAAGAAGCATGTTGACAAATTGGAGAAGGTTATTGTGGAGTCTACATCACTGGCAATTTTTAAATGCAGATTGGATGTAGTTTTAGGAGATATGCTCTAGTTGAAATGGGCATTAATTCAGGGAAGGTCTCTGGCCTGTGTTATCCAGGAGGTCAGACTAGATAATCACAATGGCCCCTTCTGGCCGTGGAATCTATGAGTATATGGAATCCTGTTCACCCCACCATCTGATGTTGAGAAGGAATTTGAACTTGACAATTCATAGTAAGTAATGATGACAATGGATAGTCATTGGACCCAGGCAAGGTTGTGAAGATGACCCTATAGCCTTGTGCTTAGGCTGCTCACTTTGGCTGTAGGAGGCCCATGTTCAAGTCTCTTCTTCAATGAATCTTTAATTATTTAAAAAAACTGGAAGAGCTCCAGGCAGAGAGATTGAGAAAGTCCCCTGGCCCAGGCACATTCCTACCATGTGGGAAACCAGATTTAAATTTCCTCTGTAGATTTAGTACACAGGGGAATTGAATCAAGGTTTCTCATATCCCAGGTGAAAGGCCTAACCCCAAGGTTAAAGCTTATAACCACCTCTTTCTGCTGTTTTGTGACTCCTTTCCTTTGCCTTTCAGCAAATGCCTGAAAATTCAAACAACATATTTTGGTAATGTCCTTTCATTTCAACTTGATTTTTTTTTTATTTTTTATATGTTGGAAAATTGCAAAAATTGTCATTTTGGTTCAACTGAGACAGATATTTGTTCTTTTTTCTTCCTTTTTATAAATTTCCAGCAAACTAAAAAATGCATTGTGATCATCTAGTTTGACCTCTTGCACAAAACAGGCCAGAGAACTTCCCCAAAATAATTCCTAGAATACATATTTTCATTTAAAAATTCACAGTGATGCTGAACCCACCACGACCCTTGGTAGGTTATTTTAAGGGTTAATAACTCTCATTTTAAAAAAAAGTATGCCTTATTTCCAGTCTGAATTTGTCTAGCTTCAACTTCTATCCACTGGATCACATTAGACCTTTTTCTGCTAGATTGAAGAGTTTATTATTAAATATTTGTTCCTCATGTACAGACGCTCCCCGACTTACACAAGCATTCCATTCCGGAACGCCTTGCATAACTCAAATTTTGCATAAGTCGGAAATGTATCTCTGACCATTACGCAAAAACAAAAAACAAACCAAAAAAACCCCCCCTCCTATATTTAGCTTACGGAACTTTTTCCATAAGTGCAAATTTGCATAAGTTGGGTCTTGGTAACCAGGGGAGCGTCTGTATGTACTCATAGACTGTGGTCAAGTCACCCCTTAACCTTCTCTTTGTTAACCTAAACAGCTTGAGCTCTGTGAGTCTATTACTCTAAGGCAGATTTTCTCATGGCTCTTCTCTGAACCTCCTCCAATGTTTGGTTTCAAAGTAGCAGCCATGTTAGTCTATATCCGCAAAAAGAACAGAAGTACTTGTGGCACCTTAGAGACTAACACATTTATTTGAGCATAAGCTTTCGTGGGCTACAGCCCACTTCATCGGATGCATAGACTGGAACATATAGTAAGGAGATATATATATACACATGAAAAGGTGGAAGTTGCCCTACCAGCTCTAAAAGGCTAATTAATTAAGAGAAAAAACTTTGTGGTGATAATCAAGATGGCCCATTTCAGACAAGAAGGTGTGAAGATACTTAACATGGGGAAATAGATTCAATGTGTGTAATGGCTCAGCTATTCCCATTCTCTATTCAAGCCTAAATTGATGGTATCTAGTTTGCCTACTAATTCAAGTTCAGCAGTTTCTCGTTGGAGTCTGTTTTTGAAGCTTTTCTGTTGCAAAATTGCCACCTTTAGGTCTGTTACTGAGCGGCCAGAGATATTGAAGTGTTCTCCTACTGGTTTTTGAATGTTACAATTCTTGACGTCTGATTTGTGTCCATTTATTCCTTTGTGTAGAGACTGTCTGGTTTGGCCAATGTACACGGCAGAGGGGCATTGCTGGCACATGATGGCATATATCACATTGGTAGATGTGCAGGTGAACAAGCCTCTGATGGAGTGGCTGGAGTGATTAGGTCCTATGATGATGTCACGAATAGATATGTGGACAGAGTTGGCATCAGGCTTTGTTGCAAGGATAGGTTCCTAGGTTAGTGTTTTTGTTGTGTGGTGCGTGGTTGCTGGTGAGTATTTGCTTCAGGTTGGGGGGGGCTGTCTGTAAGCGAGGACTGGCCTGCCTCCCAAGATCTGTGAGAGTGAGGGATCATCTTTCAGGATAGGTTGTAGATCTTTGATGCGCTGGACAGGTTTCAGTGGGGGCTGAAGGTGACGGCTAGTGGCGTTCTGTTATTTTCTCCAATGTTTGGAATGATTTAATTGTGGTTGGTCCTGCTTCTATGATTCAAAATCCCTCTTGAATTGTGAGCACCAGAATTCAACCCAGTATTCCAACAGCAGTTGCACCAGTGCCAAATCTCACAGGTAGGGGCATTAATCACAACGGGAAGAAGGTCGGAATTGTGAGGTGAATTGTTTGCAATGAATAATTTGGTAAAACTATAGCTCCTGTGGGGAGTGCTTGTCCTAGGCTGTCGTTCACATCTCAAACACTGGGGACTTCAGCTTCAGTCTGGGTTGCTGCTCTGCACAAACGCAGCTCTGGGAAAGGTTCTAGGGTTGCCTTGCTGGTAAAAATGATTGTTCTCATCCATTACGCACTGCACATACGCAGCAAGAGTTTGAACTAATTCTTTACATTCCTTCCTTCACTATTGAATGCTGTGTCTGATACAAATTTTAATCCAAACTTCATTAAGACAAGAAACCGTAAGAACTGCTGTGGCTGTTCTGCTAAAACACCAGCTTCCTGGCAGAACAGCATAGAAGCCGGAGGGAGCTGCAGACACCGGAGGAAGAGTAATCGAGTGTTCTGTGAGTGAGACAGAAGCCCAGAGGTAATATATTTACTTTAAGTTTGCTTAGCATGTTTGAAATGAGTTTGTGTAACTGGCAGGTGAAGTGCCAGTTAGAGAGAGAGAGCAGATTTTAGGAGACTTCGTTTTATGTTAGAGGGGCCATGTTCTTCTCTCGGTAACACAGCTGTAGAGGTTGTGCTATGGGGGACCTGGTTGTAATTCTATAGGTAAGACTGTGTTACAGATTTCAGTTGGCACAAGCAAGTAAACACACCTGGTCATTCTGGGGTGCTCACGGAAAAATGAAAATCAGCAGGTTATAGTGGAGGAAGAGGTTGAATTTGCAGTTGCTCAGAATGGAGTTAAGAGGTTATTATTTTTATGAAGGACTTATACCTACTCATTTGACAAATTTAGCAAGCCGGTGTCTCACCTTTTCTTTAGTTTTCTCTGATACTAAAATTACTTTCTAAAAATCGATGGGATTTGGTTCACCAGTTAATGAAAACATATGGTTTGGAAGCACAAGTGTTTTATCTGTGTCACTTCTTCTATTTTTATAGGGGAGGGGAATTATGGTTTCCTGATAACTGCAAATAAGCAAACCAAGCTGAACCCACTGCATTTAAGAGTGACAACATTACAGATCCACTGGTGAGAAGAACTCTCACAAAGAGCAAGGGGATGGGAGGATATGTTGGGAATGTGCATTATTTTTTGTTATCTGCTGGACACTGAAGTGAAAGCTCTATAGGAGTGTTGGAATGTGTAATTAACAGTGCTGTAGGCAATATGAAGGTGGAAAAGAATGCAGGAGACTTTTCTCTCAGCTTCCTTTCTCCATGCTTTCTAGGTGTTGTGTGTGTGTGTGTCAAGTGCATTGTGATGCACCTTTAACTGTCACTAAATGTAGTTTTTTGTTTGTGTTTAGTGTCTGTAACTCCATTTATAGTGGTGTAACTGAGAGCAGAATTTGGCTGTAGCTACATGGTTAATGTTAAAATCTGTTTTCAGTGGGAAGATGTATGAAGAGAAGTGTGTTTTAATAATCACATGGGATTTGTCAATATTCACAGTAAAGCTGTGGATGGGCCATTCAGAGTTCACTCATCCCTGCATTTCTGTGACTGATTAGCACAGTCCTGAAATCGGAAGAAATCTCAAGTATTAAGGAGGTTTAGAGAGCTGAAGAATCCCATCTCAGTATCACAGTGAAAATGTAACTTGCATCCACTGACATGAAAACAGCTCACTGAAGACCAGCCCACGTAAGTGCCAGCCAAAACTGCTGCCCCTGAAGTCAGGGCCCACGCGGCTGCTGCTGTGATGCTCCCCTGCAGGGCCAGGGTGCCCCAGAAGAGGAGGGGAAAGGAAAAGAGTAGACAGGGCTATTGCTCTGCCCCTTCTCCCCCACCTCCATGCCCTGGTCAGCTCCACAGGGGAGAATAAGTCAGACCCCAGGAAGGTGTAAAGCAGCTTCCACACAGTGAACTGAAGGGTTCCATGTGCCCTCTGGCCTGTGACTCTCTTCAGTACCCCAGGCCTGGGCTGGGCCACAGTCCAGCTCTACGTCCATTTATGTTATCAGACAATAGACTCACCAAGCCTGGGCACTAGCTCCCCGTCTAAGAGCTTTTCGCTGATGCTCTGGTCCTCCCTCCTCTCTCGTCTATTGTTGGCTTAAACCCACTTGTCACGTCTTGTCTCACAATTATTCGGTGAGCTCTTCAGGGCAGGGATTGTATTTTACTATATACGTATCCACAGCATTTAGCCCAATGGGGCCAGCAGTCTTGGCTGGGGCCACTAGTCGCTACTCTAACTAGCACACAAAAATACTAGTCACTCTCTACACAACCAGGAGAGGCTACTGGGCGTTTTGGAGGGGTAACTTTGGATTCTGTGCTTAGTGGTCAAGGCACTCGACTTGTCTGTTTGGTCTCTTTGTTGTTTGTTTGTATCTTGGGGAGGGCTGCGTGGCTAGAGCCCTGGGCTGTTTGATCAGCCCTGCTGTTTGCAGTCTGTGAAGAAGTAAATAGGCTTTCATTTGAACAATATTCCTTAATCCCTTTAGCTGTACAGAGTTTTTAATGGGGAAACGCCTTCTTGATAGCCTTTTAGATGATATTACAGATGCTATTACCTGTCCTTTTGGGGAGAAAAGTGGCCCCAGCATACAGTCTTGGTGACTGGGACGCTAAGGAATGAGGGATCATCACCCTACACACTACCTAGAAGCTGAATGGGAAGAAGTGACAGGTTTGGGTCCCAACTTCAGACCTAGAAGTTCTGGGGTAATGCTAACACGAGAGGGCATATGAAAGCCTCTTATGCCTGCCTGTGAACATGCCCATCCAGTACGATCTAAAGGCAGGAGATATGTAATGGAGTTAGAGTTGCCTGTGACTGTGAACGCCAATGTTCTGTTTGTCTTGTCATTGTAAGGGGGTTTGCTGTATGAATATATACGGTTAATTCAAGAAGAGGCTGTCCTGCAGAGTAGCTTGCAAAGGGAAGGGCCCAACCCTATGAAGACAGGAGAACAGAGAGCCTCACTGTTGTATCCTTGGAGGCAGCCGGTTTAGGAAGAAATCACTTGAGACCAGAGACTGTAAGCCTTAAAAAGCAACCATTTATTTTCACACACTGAACTAACCTAACCAGCCCAAACTGGCTGGGCTATCCCCTAATAATCTAACTCAGTTGCCATAGGAACAACAACCAAATACACAACATATTCCTCCCCCCTTAATAAGAACATCCCCTAAATAAAACAAACACTAAACTAGAGAAGGAGGGTAGACTGCCTCCATTCCCGGCTAAACCCTGGGGATTATTTTGCCCCATAACCGTGGGTTCGCCCTAGCTAAAGATCCAGCCATTGAGGAGGTCTTCTGTCTCTAGGTGGATTATGGCGAACTTCTGGTGTTGTTGCACCTGAAAGTACCTTGGGCGCAGGCCTGACAACGGGCTCAGGGTTCGCAGCACGAACGGGTGAGGAAGTGGTATCAGCTCGTGCCGGGCAAAGGGGTATCTCAGCTGCCGGCACTAATGGAGGAGAACAGTCAGGAACAGGTGATTCTTGATTCGGTGTCTCGCCAGAAGAAGTGAAGTCAGACAACTCAATTGAAGATGTGTTCTGAGGACTGGCATGACCTGGCAACAGCTGATCTATATGTTGCCGCCAGGTGAGATTCTCTGCAGTCCGGACTGTGTAGGAAACAGGTCCTGTTTGAGCGATGATCATGGCAGGGACCCATTTAGCTCCAGAAGTATAATTCCGAGCTAAAACTGGCTGTCCCGAGCTAAAGGTTCGGTCTTTTGCTCTGGGTGCCCGTCTGATGACTTGATATTGCTGCTGACGTTGCACAATTTGTTGGGGTTCAGAAGGTTTCAGCAGATCAAAGCAAGTGCACAGCTGTCGTCCCATCATTAGAAAGGCCGGGGATGCCTTGGTCATAGCATGAGGTGTGTTTCTGTAGGAAAGTAAAAAGGTATCCAGACGCTTTTGAATGGAGTGTTGTCCCCTTGCCGATTTCAAAGCTTGTTTCATTGTCTGCACAAATCTTTCAGCTAATCCACTGGTCGATGGATGACATGGTGCTGAAGTGATGTGGTGTATCCCATTTGCCTTTATAAAATTTTGAAACTCCTGAGAGATGAACTGCAGTCCATTGTTGCTCACAAGTTGTTCTGGCAGACCGAAACGACAAAAAAGAGTCCCCGTAGTTTTTGGATAGTACTCTCTGCAGTAGTGGACTGCATTATAGAGACTTCTGGCCATTCAGAATGGGCATCTACCACCACCAAGAACATGCTTCCTTCAAGGGGGCCAGTGAAGTCAATGTGAATATGTTGCCACGGGTTTTCAGGCCAGTCCCATGGGTGTAGGGGTGCCCACTGGGGTGCATTCCTCACACCCTGACATGACATACAAGCTCTTGCCTTCTCTTCAATAGCACCGTCCAATCCAGGCCACCAAAAATAGCTTCGTGCAATTTCCTTCATGCGCACTATTCCACAGTGACCGGAATGGAGCTGTTCTAACATCTGTGATCTCAGTGGTGGTGGGATAATGACACGTCTCCCCCACAACAAACAACCAGATTGGATCGATAACTCCATGCTCCTGGACATGTAGGTAACAAGGTCGGGTGAGACCAGAGAGGTTTGTCGAGATTTTCCATGCATCACCAGGTCCATAACTTGGGACAATACTGGGTCAACGCGAGTTGCCTTCTTTATCTGAGTAGCAGTGATGGGTGTATTCTCTTCCTGTTCAAAGTAGAAGATTTCCTTTTGGGCACTATCTTGATGTTTGACTGGCAAAGGCAACCTTGAGAGCCCATCTGCATTGCCGTGGAGAGTGGATTTCCGATATTTGATTTCATATGTGTGCGCTAAAAGTAACAGTGCCCAACGTTGCATACGACTAGCAGCTAATGGGGGAATGCCTGTGTAGGGTCCAAAAATTGACGACAGAGGTCGATGGTCTGTGAGAAGAGTAAATTTCTGCCCAAACAGGTACTGATGAAACTTCCAAATTCCAAAAACGATTCCCAATGCCTCATGTTCGATTTGGGCATAGTTAGTTTCTGCTTTCCTTAGAGTGCGTGAAGCAAAAGCAATAGGTCTCTCTTCTCCCAAAGGCATAATGTGTGACATGACTGCTCCCACTCCATAACTGTAGGTGTAAGGATGGATCAAAGTACGTCAGAACTTCAGAATTTAGCAATGCATCCTTAGCTTTGTTAAATGCAATATTACAGGCTTCAGTCCACTTCCAGGTCTTGTTCTGCCCAAGGAGTTTGTGAAGTGGTTTTAGCAGTGTGGCTAACTGTGAGATGAACTTTCCATAATAGTTCAGTAGTCCTAGAAATGAGCGAAGCTGGCTACCATTTCAATGAGGTATAGCCTCCACAATAGCCTTAACTTTTGCAGGGGCCTTATGAAGACCCGCAGCATCAATGATATGTCCCAAATATTCAACAGAGGGCTGGAAGAATTCACACTTGTCTTTGCGGACTCGTAGGTCATACTCTTCCAGTCTTTGTAGGGTAGCCTCTACATTTTTTAAGTGATCCTCTTCATTCCTTCCCATGACCAGGATGTCATCCAGATAGCACTGAACTCCTGACAAGCCACACAAGATCTGGTCCATAGCCCTCTGGAACATGGCGGGAGCAGACGTTATTCCGAAGGGTAGGTGACAGTATCGATAAAGCCCCTTATAAGTCACAATCGTCAACAGCTCTTGGGACTTTTCATCGACGTGCATCTGTAAATATGCTTGACTCAGCTCAATCTTACTGAACTTTTGTCCCCCAGCAAGGCCCGCGAAGAGGTCATTGATGCGGGGAAGCGGGTATTGCTCTGCACATAACATCGGGTTGACAGTGACTTTAAAATCACCACAAATCCGGAGGGAGCCATCTTTCTTCACTATTGGAATGATAGGAGTGGCCCATGGGCTATGGGTAACTGGTATTAGGACTCCATTGGTGACCAGGCGCTTCAGGTCCGCTTCAACTTTTGGCCTGATGGCATATGGCAGAGTTCGGGCTTTCAGATATTTTGGTGGACTGTCAGGTTTAATGTTCAATGTCACAGTGATTCCCTTCATACTTCCCAGATCCTCTCCAAAAACAGCAGCATGTTTCCTTAGTATAGTGGTCAGACTGGTTTCTTCTTTAGTCATTCGGTGCATTTCTGCCCAGTTCAGCTGAATGTTCCCAAGCCAAGACCTACCCATTAAGGCTGGGTAATTACCTCTCACCACAAACAGTGGCAATTTAGCAGCCTGTCCATTGAGCTCCATCTTAACATCAATCATGCCCAACATGGGCACAACTTCTCCCGTATACGTCTTCAGAACAGTTTTTGTTGCCTTAAGTGGAAGATGCTGTAGCTTTTCTTTATACACAGTCTCGGAGACCAGCGAAACGGCTGCACCGGTGTCTAGTTCCATGTGTATAGGTTTGCCATCCAACAACGGGGTTACCCAGTATTCATGTGAGCGCACTGCCAAAGACAAAACATGCAGTGGCACTTCCTCTTGCAATGAGGTGTCACCTTGATCATCCTGGGTCTGCTCTAGGGTATGCAGGGTTCCCCTTTTTGTTGGCCAGACCACAGGCCTCTTTTTCTTTTGTTTACAGGCACGCTCGATGTGTCCCTTTTTGCCACAGTGTCGACACGCCAGGTCCTTACACCAACATTCTGATGCCTGGTGACCTGGCTTACCACAGCGGTAACATTCCTGACTCTGCACAGTTTTATGGGTAAAAAGCAACAGAGGGTCCTGTGGCACCTTTAAGACTAACAGAAGTATTGGGAGCATAAGCTTTCGTGGGTAAGAACCTCACTTCTTCAGATGCAAGTAATGGAAATCTCCAGAGGCAGGTATAAATCAGTATGGAGATAATGAGGTTAGTTCAATCAGGGAGGGTGAGGTGCTCTGCTAACAGTTGAGGTGTGAACACCAAGGGAGGAGAAACTGCTTCTGTAGTTGGATAGCCATTCACAGTCTTTGTTTAATCCTGATCTGATGGTGTCAAATTTGCAAATGAACTGGAGCTCAGCAGTTTCTCTTTGGAGTCTGGTCCTGAAGTTTTTTTGCTGTAATATGGCTACCTTTACATCTGCTATTGTGTGGCCAGGGAGGTTGAAGTGTTCTCCTACAGGTTTTTGTATATTGCCATTCCTGATATCTGATTTGTGTCCATTTATCCTCTTGCGTAGTGACTGTCCAGTTTGGCCAATGTACATAGCAGAGGGGCATTGCTGGCATATGATGGCATATATAACATTGGTGGACATGCAGGTGAATGAGCCGGTGATGTTGTAGCTGATCTGGTTAGGTCCTGTGATGGTGTTGCTGGTGTAGATATGTGGGCAGAGTTGGCATCGAGGTTTGTTGCATGGGTTGGTTCCTGAGTTAGAGTTGTTATGGTGCGGTGCATGGTTGCTGGTGAGAATATGCTTAAGGTTGGCAGGTTGTCTGTGGGCGAGGACTGGCCTGCCTCCCAAGGTCTGTGAAAGTGAGGGATCATTGTCCAGGATGGGTTGTAGATCACTGATGATGCGTTGGAGAGGTTTAAGCTGAGGACTGTAGGTGATGGCCAGTGGAGTTCTGTTGGTTTCTTTTTGGGGCCTGTCTTGTAGCAGGAGGCTTCTGGGTACACGTCTGGCTGTTGATTTGGTTCTTTATTTCCTTGTGTGGGTATCATAGTTTTGAGAATGCTTGGTGAAGATCTTGTAGGTGTTGGTCTCTGTCTGAGGGGTTGGAGCAGATGCGGTTGTACCTCAGTGCTTGGCTGTAGATGATGGATCGTGTGGTGTGTCTGGGGTGGAAGCTGGAGGCATGAAGGTAGGCATAGCGGTCGGTGGGTTTTCGGTACAGGTGGTGTTAACGTGGCCATCGCTTATTTGTACGGTGGTGTCTAGGAAGTGGACCTCCCGTGTAGATTGGTCCAGGCTGAGGTTGATGGTGGGGTGGAAGCTGTTGAAATCATGGTGGAATTCTTCCAGGGTCTCCTTCCCATGGGTCCAGATGATGAAGATGTCATCAATGTAGCGTAGGTAGAGAAGGGGCGTGAGTGGACGAGAGCTGAGGAAGCGTTGTTCCAGGTCAGCCATAAAATTGTTGGCATATTGTGGGGCCATGCGGGTGCCCATAGCGGTGCCACTGGTCTGGAGGTATATATTGTCACCAAATTTGAAATAATTGTGCGTGAGGATAAAGTCACAGAGCTCAGCAATAAGTTGTGCTGTGTCATCATCAGGGATACTGTTCTGACAGCTTGTATTCCATCTGTGTGTGGGATGTTTGTGTAGAGAGCCTCTACATCCATGGTGGCTAGGATGGTGTTTCCTGGGAGGTCACCAATGCATTGTAGTTTTCTCAGGAAATCTGTGGTGTCACGGAGATAGCTGGGAGTGCTGGTGGCATAGGGTCTGAGTAGGGAGTCCACATATCCAGACAGTCCTTCAGTGAGAGTGCCAATGCCCGAGATGATGGGGCGTCCAGGATTTCCAGGTTTGTGGATCTTGGGTAGTAGATAGAATAACCCCGGTCGGGGCTCTAAGGGTATGTTGATTTGTTCCTGTGTTAGTGTAGGGAGTGTCCTGAGTAGATGGTGCAGTTTCATGGGTAGGTTCTTGTGACACTTTATTCAACCTAGGGGATGCACCGATGTATTGCACCTCCTTTGTAGCCAGTTCCATGGAGACAGCAATATCAACAGCCTTCTGTAAAGTAAGCTGAGCCTCCGTCAATAGGTGCTTCCGTATAGCTTCACTGTACAGGCCACACACTAACCTGTCACCCAGGGCATCATTTAACATCTCCTTAAATTCACAGTGTTCTGCGAGCTTCCTCAAAGTTGCTACAAATTGTACAACTGTTTCGTCTTCTTTCTGGTCTCTCTTTTGTGGAACCTGTATCTTTCAGCAATTACCAGTGGTTTTGGAGAAAAATGGGACCCCAGGATTTCCACAATGTCACTGTAAGATTTGGTCTCTGGCTTAAGAAGGTGTAGTAAGCTGTGTAGCAGGGAGTAGGTCTTAGCCCCTACAACACTTAAGAATATTGGCACTTTCTTCTCTTCTGTAATGTCATTTGCAATAACAAAAAGCTCAAAACGCTCAGTATATACATGCTATTGCACACTAGTCTCCTCAAAAGGTTCCAGTGGCCCTGTAAGTGTAGCCATGATTTTAGTTTCAGTTTGCACAGTCAGTGTAAACAAGCCAGTTCTCACCCCCTTCCATCAGCAAAAAGGTTGTTTGTTTGTTTGTTTGTTTACCTTAACTTCTACTTCCTTCTGTTGCTGGGGCAGCACGGGAATCCCACCCTCGTCGCCACTTTGTTGTATCCTTGGGGGCAGCAGGTTTAGGAAGAAATCACTTGAGACCCGAGACTGTAAGCCTTAAAAAGCAACCATTTATTTTCACACACTGAACTAACCTAACCAGCCCAAACTAGCTGGGCTATCCCCTAATAATCTAACTCAGTTGCCATAGGAACAACAACTATGACAACCAAATACACAACACTCACTAAATGTTAAAAGACACACTCTCTCCAGCAGCAAGGGAGACAATTAAGGGGAACAGACTGACCTCCAGGCCCAGAGGTTAGGGGTGGTGGGAAGCTGGGCCTGACAGGACTCGAGGTAGGATACACATGTGTAGACCTTGTGTTTTTTTTAAATCCGTTCTCTCTAAAGCTTTGCTCCTGTGGCCTAAACAATACTTTTGCTTTAAGCAGGGTCTTTGTGTCACTCTATGCTTGTGTAACACCAACAGACCCCAGTCGTCAGGATCGAACTGGAGACCTCTGGAGCTTAGTGCATGAGCCTCTCCAGCATGAGCTAAAAGCCAAGTGACTGGCAGCTAAGGCTCTAGAGTAGACTCATTTAACTCTCTCCCTAAGTGGTCTCGGTGCCACTAGAGGGGACAGAACACCGTACCCAGGAGGTGTGTGGGTTATACTTGGTCACAGATTCCCGAAGAGGATCAAGTGCAGGGGCCCAAACTCAGTCAGGCCTTCGGGGTCAGAATGGTTCTGCAGCCCAGGGCTCAGTCTGAGAGTGGCAGAACAACGGGCTTCCACCCTGGGAACGGTGAAGATACCAGACCTGAGGGGTGCACTCAGAAAGACCAGGAAGGGGGCAGAAGTGCAGCTAGCCCTGAACCCTGACAGTGAGGACCTCACTCAAGGTGTCCCCAGACCTTGCTTCTTTCAGCTGCCCTGGTGACCAGGAGACTTGGGATTGGAAGGAGAAAGAGGGGGGCATGGACAGTGATTTGCTTCCTCATGCACTGGTCCAAGCATATGGATCCACCAGCCAGCAAAAGCCACTCCTTGGGGTTGTGCCCAACCATAGCAGCTAGATCATCAGAGCAACCTGCTGAACCCTGTGAAACAGCCCCGCAAGATGCTCATTTGCTGGGGCTGTGAACAGGGAACAAGATTTGACCCATATCTGTACATGATCTTGCTGCATACAGGCTGTGACCTTGCT
Organism: Terrapene triunguis; assembly: GCF_002925995.2. Lineage (NCBI taxonomy): Eukaryota > Metazoa > Chordata > Testudines > Emydidae > Terrapene > Terrapene triunguis. The sequence continues at coordinate 512,834 of NW_020664597.1, read as the reverse complement.
TGTCTCGTGTCCCACCCAGACAGCAAGCACAGGAGCTGCTGCCTCTATCCAAGTGCAAGGGTCCCTCATGTACAAGCCTGTACTCCCCCTTTTTTCCTAGGCTGCTGAGGCATCCATTGGTGCCTCCTACATGGGGACATTGGTGAGAAAGAGACTGTGCATGTCTATCGTCGCCGTGCCAGGTTGCTGCTCCTCTTCTGCTTCTTTCTGAGCTTCTGACTGAACTTTTCATCTCACATTTTTATCGTTGGACACCTTGTCCTGGGCCTCGTCAAATCCTGGGACCTTGTAGCGGGGTGATCACCAGCTCCAGCCCTGAAGGGGTTGGAAAAGCCCTGCAGAGGGCTGGGGCTGGGGAAGGGAGCAAAACCCCAGCTGATTGGGGAAGTGGCTGCAGCTGGGGCCATGCCCCAAACTGAGCCACTCAGCCTTATAAGAAGGCCAGGGTAGTCAGAGCAGAGCACTCTCCCTCTGACAGGAGAGAGAAACAGGCCTGGCTGCAGGGAGCTCACCGGGGACCTAGAGTGAGGCAGGGCTGGGGAAAGGCCTTGGGGGCTGGGAAGCTCTAGGCCAGCAACTCCCCAGGCTGCTGGGCCTGGTCCTAGGCCCATATAGGTATTGGGGTTGCAGAGGGGCAGCCTGAGGGTGGGTAAAGGCAGCCAGTCCAAATCCCTTGTTGCCGGTGATGATTGGCTGATAGACTGCAGTCTGCCCCAGGGCATGGGGGCTAGATGGTGACTGGCAGTAGCCACAACTGAGGTGACATTGGGATAGGGGGTGGGGGTTCCCCTAGGTGGGGAGACCCAGAGAAAGAGTGGGGTACTGCCAGGGGGGCAGCACCTAAGTCAAGGGCACCAGGGTCTGGGAGGGACATGGGGGGCTAACAGGCGGATGACTGGCCTGCAGAGGGTGCTCCAGAGGCTGGTGAGCTAATTCCCTGGATGACCAGCAGGAGGTGCCGCAGGGGTGAGTCCACGCTTGATTACAGACCTTTTTGTGCGTCTCCTCTTGGCACTGGCCAAGCTGAACACCTAAGTCCAGGAGGAGGAAGCTTAGTCATGGGGCGTCTCTCTGCACTTGTGAGGCCAGTTTCCTGAGGCTCGCACATTCTCACATCCGGGCAGAATTCCTCTGGTTGGGGTTCATTGATTCCCTTGCAGCAGTGATCATTACCTGGGGTTGTCTGGTCAGGTCCCTCCCGCCAAACCTGTATTAAACATGTAAACCCACATCCACCCCTATCCTTTTGTTTCCCTTTGCCCCATTTAGCAGACCCCTCTGTCTTTGTGTCTCCTCCCCTCTATGGAGAGGAGGTGTGACAAGGTGTGCCCTGTGGGAGCCAGCTGAGGTCGCTCAATTAGGGTGAATTGCAGAGAGAACAGGGTGGACAAACGCTGGTGGATATTCCAATAATTAGATTTACCAACCAGCCCAAAACAGCCTCTGTATTACCTCATTGGTTACTCAGAAATTCAAACCATGCAGTTTCCTTAAAGTGCCCGGCCTCAGGCCTTGATTCAGGTACCCATATCAAAATATGATGATGATTACTGAAAATCTTATTTCGTCATATAAAATAAAAGGTTCTTCTGACCCCAAAGGACCAGCCACATACCCAGGTCAAATTATAACTTAGATCTTACCCAAAATACAGGCTTATAGCCAATTCTTATTAACTGAACTAAAATTTATTAAAAAAGAAAAGAGTGTATTGGTTAAAAGATCAATAAACATACAGACATGAGCTCAATGCTTGAGATTCAGATACATAGCAGAGATGAGCTTGCAGTTGCAAGGAGTTCTTTTAGAAATAGTCCATAGGTTATAGTCGAATGTCCATGTCTACGGTGATTCCAGCCAGTGACTGGAATCTCAGTCCTTATGGCCTAGGTTTCCCCTGTATGAAACCTGAAGGAAATCTAAGAAAACAGAATCAGGTTCCCAGGCTTTTATACATTTCCAGAAGCTTCTTAACCATTCAGTCCTAGGTGAACAATATTCTTTTGATGGGACTTGTTGTTTCCCAGGCATCACTGGCAATTCATAAACGATTTGGAGGAAGGGGTAAACAGTGAGGTGGCAAAGTTTGCAGATGATACTAAACTGCTCAAGATAGTTAAGACCAAAGCAGACTGTGAAGAACTTTTGTTTGGGCAACAAAATGGCAAATGAAATTTAATGTGGATAAATGTAAAGTAATGCACATTGGAAAAAATAACCCCAACTATACATACAATATGATGGGGGCTAATTTAGCTACAACTAATCAGGAAAAAGATCTTGGAGTCATCGTGGATAGTTCTCTAAAGACGTCCACGCAGTGTGCAGCGGCAGTCAAAAAAGCAACCAGGGTGTTAGGAATCATTAAAAAAGGGATAGAGAATAAGACAGAGAATATCTTATTGCCCTTATATAAATCCGCAGTGTGCCCACATCTTGAATACTGTGTACAGGTGTGGTCTCCTCATCTCAAAAAGGATATACTGGCATTGGAAAACGTTCAGAGAAGGGCAACTAAAATGATTAGGGGTTTGGAACAGGCCCCATATGAGGAGAGATTAAAGAGGCTAGGACTTTTCATCTTGGAAAAGAGGAGACTAAGGGGGGATATGATAGAGGTATGTAAAATCATGAGTGGTATGGAGAAAGTGAATAAGGAAAAGTTATTTACTTGTTCCCATAATATAAGAACTAGGGGCCACCAAATGAAATTAATAGGCAGCAGGTTTAAAACAAATAAAAGGAAGTTCTTCTTCACACAGCACACAGTTCCACAGGTTGACTCCTTGCCTGAGGAGGTTGTGAAGGCTAGGACTACTACAGGGTTTAAAAGAGAACTAGATAAATTCATGGAGGTTAAGTCCATTAATGGCTATTAGCCAGGATGGATAAGGAATAGTGTCTCTAGCCTCTGTTTGTCAGAGGGTTTAGATGGATGGCAGGAGAGAGATCACTTGATCATTACCTGTTAGGTTCACTCAATCCGGGGCACCTGGCATTGGCCACTGTCAGTAGACAGGATACTTGGCTGGATGGACCTTTGGTCTGATCCAGTATGGCCGTTCTTATGTTCTTAATTAACTATGCAGATTAACACAAGGTAATTTATCCATTAAACAGTTCATATATAGTTCACCACAAATTTTAAAGAGACATATAAGCAATGCCCTTACTTCAAGGTTCATCTAACAGTTAGCCTTCCCTTTTGATCTCTGCAGCGATAGCCATGGCAATAGACAGGAACTGTCTGTTTACACTGTCAGCATCTATAAGATATAAGGAAACACACAGAATTAGTATTAGCTCTAACTTCTAACAAAACCGGGTTGCACTTCAAAGTTCTACTCCAACCTAGTGGAATGACCTCGTTATCGTTTACATATCTTCCTAACAAGTCTTTAAAGGTCGACCTTGGGTCATCCAGCCTATGGGTTCGTTAACCCTTTCTGGCCATGTGCCACATTTTGCTCAGATAATGTCACGGGGCGAATAAGTCTTCTGTGGGAGAACCTCCATTCAGGGGCCCCACCTCCATCACAGAGGTCAGGAAGGATAATGAATTTCATTAATAAATCTGCACAACATTTTAAATTGAAGTTTATGTTCTAATGCAAATTAGCTTCTTAAATTATTTGCAAGAAATGTCACTTGGAGCTGTACAAAACTTGGCAGTTATGCTGAGACTGCAGGAGGAATTTTTGGGGCCAGCAGTTTCTGAAGTGCAGCTGGGGGAGAGTCAGGAGAAGGTTAATTTTCTGCCATGGCCAATCCCACAATCGTATAGAAGAGAGGTCATCAAAGAGGTATAGATGTTTATCCTGTACCTGCATGTCCGTCACCGTGTTCTGAATTTCCATATTAAACTGCTTGTAAACAGGTCTGTGTTTTTTCTACAGACGGATCACCCAGATATGGAAGAAAAAATTCAGGCAAGAGATGAACTTTCCCATGGTAAGAAAATGACATCAAATGCCTTGTTGTGCCCCCACTGCTGCCTTTATGCTCTACTCAGCTTTCCCTGTAGTGGAAAATGAACATTCTTCACACAGCGCACAGTCAACCTGTGGAAGTCCTTGCCTGAGGAGGTTGTGAAGGCTAGGACTATAACAGGTATACCTTTATCCACCTGAACAGCTACAGTGGCTCCCCAGAACAGATGAACACCACCTCACCTGGATGGGAATAGGCTGTCCTGAGTGCAGATGTGAGCTCCTCAAGCAGGAGAGGGAAATCCAGGGTTCCAGGACTACCAAATGTTCTGTATTTCTGACCAAATGACAGTTTGTTTGTGTCAGGGTTCCTTCCCCACTCTGAACTCTAGGGTACAGACATGGGGACCCGCATGAAAGACCCCCTAAGCTTATTTCTACCAGCTTAGGTTGAAACTTCCCCAAGACACAAATTCTTGCCCTTGGATAGTACGCGGCCACCACCAAATGAATTAACAAAGAATCAGGGAAGGACCGCTTGGAGTTCCTATCCCCACAAAATATCTCCCCAAGCCCTTACACCCCCTTTTCTGGGGAGGCTTGAGAATAATATCCTAACCAATTGGTTACCAAGGGACTACAGACACAACCCCGTGGGTCTTAGAACAATGGAAAAATCAGTCAGGTTCTTAAAGAGAAGGCTATTTCTTTAAAGAAAAAAAAAAGGTAATAGAATCACCTCTGTCAAATTAGGTTGGTAGTTAACCTTACAGAGAAGCAGAAGATTCAAAGAGCCCAGAGGAACCCCCTCTAGCCTTAGTTTCAAAGTTACAACAAAACAGGGATAAACCTCCCTCTAGCAAAGGGAAATTCACAAGTTGAGAAAACAAAGATAAATTAATACGCCTGCCTGGCGGTACTCACAATGTCTGTAATATGAGACAAAATAAGCACAGTAGCCAATAGCCAAAGATGACATAATGTCTCCTCCCATGGTTTCAGGTTAACATATGATACAACTAGTACACAGGTGTTTTCCTTTAAACAATGTATCAAGTGTATTAGTATAAAATATATATGTTGAACTCTGATTTGGGATCCATAGTGATAGTGAATGAATGGATTTTGGCCCTTCAGTCATCCTGTGACCAACCAATACACCCAGGTCTTTCTCCTCCTCTGTCACTTCCAACTGATAAGTCCTCAGCTTATAGCAAACATTCTTTTGTTAGTCCCTAAAGTGCGTGACCTTGCACGTTGCACGATTAAATTTCATTCCATTTCTATTACTCCAGTTTTCAAAGTCATCCAGAGCTTATTGTAGGATATTCTGCTCCTCCTCTATACTGGCAATACCTCCCATATTGATGTCATCCACAAATTTTACTAGCACACTCCCACTTTTTGTGCCAAGGTCATTAATATATTAAATAAGATTGGTCTCAAGACTGATCCCTGTGGAACTCGACTAATAACCTCCCTCCAGCTTGACAGTTCACCTTTCAGCATGCCCCCCTGTAGTCTCTCCTTTAATCAGTTGTCACCATGCCCCAGTGTGTCACAGATGAGAATACCAGATTATAGGTAAACTGCTGAGAAATAGTCTGCCCTATTAGATTACACCAAGCCAGCAAGAAAACTTCTATCTCACCACACTGGTTAACGAGAAGTCTCCTTACGTATTCCAGCTCTTATTTCATCACCCAGACACTAGACATTATGATGAGTGGTTACTGAAAACCAATTTCATCAAACAAAGGGTCTTTCTGATCTCAAGAGTTCAGCCACATAGCCAGGTCAATATGTAACTCAGATTTTACCTAATAATCATGCTGTTGCCAATCCTTTAGTAACTAAAATCTAAACATTTATTTATAAAGAAGAGAGTTAAAATGGTTAATAGATAATATACATAAATCATTACAAATTTCTTGCATCCAGTTTGAAGCAGTGATGGAATAAACTGACTTGTAATGTCTCTGGTAGCTTCCAAAGTTCATTGTGTTCCTTTTAGTTGCAAAGCCACAGTCCAGAGAATCAGAGCAGGAAAAAGACAACTTGGAGATGATGCAAGGGTCTTTTATACCCTCTGCCATGTGCTTGGAATTTTACTATCGCTAAACAAAGCTCACAGCAATTTGTGGAAAATTACCGGCACAAGATGGAGTCCAGGGTCACATGAGCAAGTCACCTGCCCGTACATGGATTGCTGACTCACAGGGGCAGCCATTGACCACTTGGAGGCTAAGTTGTCTGCAGGAAAAGCCATCTGGGTAGAATGAGTTCCTTCTATGGCCGATTGTGAGAGTTAATTGCCTTTGATGGGTCATCAACACAAAGCTGTCTGGCTTTGATGTAGGTAGTACCTGTTGGGTGTTACCCCAGGAACATATACAGGTATTGAGACACAGATATTCATAACTTCAGATACATTGATGATACCTGGATTTAAACAGGATAGTCATCTTTATGGAATCATAATTTTTCCACTGACATCTTACACGAAATATTTTGTACAAGTTTTGTTGCAATTGTCTAACAGAGGTAATATTAATTATATAAATGGTCATATTTCAATCATACAGCATCCCACTGTAGCCACCTTTCAATTCTCATATTAATCCCCATCTTCTCCAGTGTAACTAATGATTTCCCATGTGGAACTATCAAATGCATTACTGAAATCCAGGCTTATTAGCTCTACTGCATTTCCTTTACCTAAAAAAAATCAGTTATCGTCTCAAAGAGAGAGATCAGGTTGGTTAGGCAAGATCTGCCTTTTGTAAACCATGTTGTATTTTATCCCAACTACCATTTCCCTCTATGTCCTTAACTACTTTCTCTTTCAAAATTTGTTCCAAGACCTTGTGTACCACTGACATCAAACTAAAAGATCTACAGTTTCCCCTTTCTCAAAAATAGGTACTATATTAGCAATTCTCCAATCTTAGGGTACGACCCCCTGCGTTTACAGATTCATTAAAAGTCCTTGCTATTTGGTTTGCAATTTCATGTGCCAACTCCTTTAATATTCTTGGATGGAGATGATCTGGGCCCCTGATCTAGTATTGTTTAGCTGTTTAAGTTTGACTTCCACTTCAGATGTGGTATTTCTACTTCCCTATCCTCATTTCCATAGCCACTCTGCCACTACCCTTAGGCTCCTCATTATTCTTTTTTAAAACTGAGGCAAAGTATTCGTTTAGGAGTTGGGCCATGCCCAGAGTATCTTTAGTCTCCACCCCATCCTCAGGGTTTAGCGTTCACACTTATTCTTTCCTTGGTTTCTTTTTATTTATATGGCCAGGAGTATATGCAGGCTGGAAATTAGAAGACTGTTTCTAACCATCAGAGGAGTGAGGTTCCTGAACAGCCTCCCAATGGGAGTTGTGGAGTGTAAGCTGGCATGGCCATCCCTCCCCATCCGCCTTTGGGGGAGGTCACACCTGCTCTCAGTTTGACTTGTTAGAGTATTCTCCAAACAAAGGGAAAAGGGGGAATTAGCACCTCGCAACGGGCTTCGGCCTTCAAGCAGGGCAGGGCCATGAACAGTCTGGCAACCAGGAAGAGCTGTAGCAGTTCATTTGCCCAGCCTTTAAGCAGCGTGGGACAGCAAACAGTCAGGGCTGTGGCCTGCAGTAAGGCAGGAGTGAGCACCAAGCACAGTCTGTGGCGCTCAGGCAGGAGTGTCCAAGGAGTGCAGGCTTCTTGGCCTAAAGAGGGGGAGTACTGCCACCTCCGGGGTGGGGTGGCAGAGAGGATGTGGGCCCTCCCCATTCCATCACATCCCAGCCCAGGGCCCTAACAGTAGCAGAAGTGATCTTCCACTGGGTCAGCAGGGATCCACCCACAACATGCTAACCTTGTATCAGGCCAGTTCTCAAGGATTGAGTTTACAACCCTGGGCTTAGCAGGCCAATGCTCAAACCACTGAGCTACCCCTCCCCCTTGCAAAACATAACATTTTCCCATATACATCATCTAAGTTCCAATAGACAACTTTAAAATATATGCAGCTCATTTGCATAAGAAAACTATAAATAAAGAGAGGAGCAGTCATTTTAACTAAGTTGTTATTGATCTGGAGAGCAGACGGAACTGTCAAAATGCCTGAGCCAGCAAAATACTCCCTGCTCTGAAAAAGGGCTGTAAAGAAAGCCATAACTAAGACTCAGAAGAAGGGGGACAAGAAATGTATCTATGCGCATGAAGTGTTCATAGAGTCATAGTTTTGAAAGCCAGAAGAACCATTTTGATCATCTAGTCTGATATCCTCTATAACAGGCCATAGAACTTCTCCAAAACAGTAAAAGAACTAAAAAAGAGCCACCGTGGCTTAACAACCATGTAAAAGAAGCAGTGAGAGATAAAAAGACTTCCTTTAAAAAGTGGAAGTCAAATCCTAGTGAGACAAATAGAAAGGAGCATAAACGCTGCCAAATTAAGTGCAAGAATGTAATAAGAAAAGCCAAAGAGGAGTTTGAAGAACGGCTAGCCAAAAACTCCAAAGGTAATAACAAAATGTTTTTTAAGTACACCAGAAGCAGGAAGCCTGCTAAACAACCAGTGGGGCCCCTTGATGATCGAGATACAAAAGGAGCGCTTAAAGACGATAAAGTCATTGCGGAGAAACTAAATGGATTCTTTGCTTCAGTCTTCACGGCTGAGGATGTTAGGGAGATTCCCAAACCTGACCTGGCTTTTGTAGGTGACAAATCTGAGGAACTGTCACGGATTGAAGTGTCACGAGAGGAGGTTTTGGAATTAATTGATAAACTTAACATTAACAAGTCACCGGGACCAGATGGCATTCACCCAAGAGTTCTGAAAGAACTCAAATGTGAAGTTGCGGAACTGTTTAAGGTTTGTAACCTGTCCTTTAAATCGGCTTCTGTACCCAATGACTGGAAGTTAGCTAAAGTAACGCCAATATTTAAAAAAGGCTCTAGAGGTGATCCCGGCAATTACAGACCGGTAAGTCTAACGTCTGTACCAGGCAAATTAGTCGAAACAATAGTTAAGAATAAAATTGTCCGACACATAGAAAAACATAAACTGTTGAGCAATAGTCAACATGGTTTCTGTAAAGGGAAATCGTGTCTTACTAATCTATTAGAATTCTTTGAAGGGGTCAACAAACATGTGGACAAGGGGGATCCAGTGGACATAGTGTACTTAGATTTCCAGAAAGCTTTGACAAGGTCCCTCACCAAAGGCTCTTATGTAAATTAAGCTGCCATGGGATAAAAGGGAAGGTCCTTTCATGGATTGAGAACTGGTTAAAAGACAGGGAACAAAGGGTAGGAATAAATGGTAAATTCTCAGAATGGAGAGGGGTAACTAGTGGTGTTCCCCAAGGGTCAGTCCTCGGACCGATCCTATTCAACTTATTCATAAATGATCTGGAGAAAGGGGTAAACAGTGAGGTGGCAAAGTTTGCAGATGATACTAAACTGCTAAAGATAGTTAAGTCCAAAGCAGACTGTGAAGAACTTCAAAAAGATCTCACAAAACTAAGTGATTGGGCAACAAAATGGCAAATGAAATTTAATGTGGATAAATGTAAAGTAATGCACATTGGAAAAAATAACCCCAACTATACATACAATATGATGGGGGCTAATTTAGCTACAACAAGTCAGGAAAAAGATCTTGGAGTCATTGTGGATAGTTCTCTGAAAATGTCCACGCAGTGTGCAGAGGCGGTCAAAAAAGCAAACAGGATGTTAGGAATCATTAAAAAGGGGATAGAGAATAAGATTGAGAATATATTATTGCCCTTATATAAATCGATGGTACGCCCTCATCTCAAATACTGCGTACAGATGTGGTCTCCTCATCTCAAAAAAGATATACTGGCACTAGAAAAGGTTCAGAAAAGGGCAACTAAAATGATTAAGGGTTTGGAACGGGTCCCATATGAGGAGAGATTAAAGAGGCTAGGACTCTTCATCTTGGAAAAGAGGAGACTAAGGGGGGATATGATCGAGGTCGATAAAATCATGAGTGATGTGGAGAAAGTGGATAAGGAAAAGTTATTTACTTATTCCCATAATACAAGAACTAGGGGTCATCAAATGAAATTAATAGGCAGCAGGTTTAAAACAAATAAAAGGAAGTTCTTCTTCACGCAGCGCACAGTCAACTTGTGGAACTCCTTACCTGAGGAGGTTGTGAAGGCTAGGACTATAACAGAGTTTAAAAGAGAACTGGATAAATTCATGGTGGTTAAGTCCATTAATGGCTATTAGCCAGGACAGGTAAGGAATGGTGTCCCTAGCCTCTGTCTGTCAGAGGGTGGAGATGGACGGCAGGAGAGAGATCACTTGATCATTGCCTGTTAGGTTCACTCCCTCTGGGGCACCTGGCATTGGCCACTGTCGGTAGACAGGATACTGGGCTAGATGGACCTTTGGTCTGACCCGGTACGGCCTTTCTTATGTTCTTATGTTCTAACTAAGTTGAAGTAAGTTCACCTGGACACTGGCATCTCTTCTAAGGCCATGGGTATTATGAATTCCTTTGTAAACTACATCTTCGAACACATTGCTGGAGAAACATCTCACTTGGTGCATTACAAAAAGTGCTCAACCATTACTTCCCGGAAGATCCAAAGCAGCGTGTGCCTGCTGCTTCAAGGGGAGTTGGCCGGACACGACTTTGTCTAGGGGTACAAAGGCTGTTACCAAGTGCACCAGCTCTAAGTAAAGGTCTGTTGAAAGCATGTTAACGTCTGTAACCCAAAGGCTTTTTTCAGGACCACCCACCTTCTTGGCAAAAGAACTTTAGCTCTAAAACATGCATTGCTTCTTTACATACACACTCTGCTTTACATTAGTCACTGAGTGGTACTGGTAATATTATATTAAATCAGCTGAACATGGGTTCCCAGTGTGATGCTGTGGCCAAAAAGGCTACTGCAATCCGTGAATATATAAACAGAGGAATCTCAAGTAATCATAGGGAGCTTATAGGACCTCAGTGTTTGGCACTGGTATGACTGTTGCTGGAATAATGTATCCAGTTCTGGTAGCCACAATTCAAGAAGGGTGTTGATAAATTGTAGAGGTTCAGAATAATTAATAGATTGGAAAACATGCCTTAGAGATAAACGTTAGGTGCTCAACTATTTACCTTAACAAGAGAAGGTTAAGGGGTGACTGTATCACAGTCTCTGAGTATGTACATGAGTAACAAATATTTATAATGGGCCCTTCAATCAAGCAGAGAAGGGCATAACATGATCCAATGTCTGGAAGTTGAAGCTAGACGAATTCAGCCTGGAAATAAGGTGTACATTTTTAACAGTGGGCATAATTAACCACTTGAAAACCTACCAAAGGTTGTGGTGGATTCTCCTGTAATGTGGCAGAGAAAGGTCTAACAGAATGTGTTCTGGTTCAAACAGAATTAAATCTAGTCTGACCTTGCGTATAACACAGGCCAGAGAACTGCTCCCAAATAATTCCTAGAGAAAAGAATCCAACCTTGATTTAAAAATTGTCGATGATGGCGAATTCCCCACAATCCTTGGTAAATGGTTCCAGTGGTTAATTATTCTCACTGTTAAACATGTATATCTTATTTCCAGTCTGAATTTGTCTAGCTTCAACTTCCAGCCATTGGAGCATATTAGACCTTTCTCTGCTAGACTGAAGAGCTTATTATTCAATATTTCTTACCCATGTAGATACTTATAGACTGTAATCAAGTCACTCCTTAACCTGCTCTTTGTTAAACTAAATAGATAGACTCAAAGAGCTCAATCACAGTAAAGCAGGTTTTCTAATCCCTTAATCAATCTCCTGGCTCTTCTCTGACCCCTCTCCAATTTTTCAACAGCCTTCTTGAATTGCGGGCACCAGAACTGCACATCATATTCCAGCTGCGGTCTCAACAGTGCCAAATTCATCCCAGGATCACATTAGCTCTTTTGGCCACAGTGTCACACTGGGAGCTCATGTTCAGCTGATTATTCACCACGACCCCCAAATATTTTTCAAATTCTCTGCTTCCCAGGTTAGTGTCCCCCATCCTGTAGGTATGGCTGACATTCTTTATTTCTAGAGGTATATGTAAAACCATACCAACCCCCCAAAGATCAGCAATAGATTTGAATCATAGAATATCAGGGATGGAAGGGACCTCAGAAGATCATAGAGTCCAACCCACTGCTCGAAGCAGGACCAATCCCCAGACAGATTTTTGACCCAGATCCCTAAATGGCCCCCTCAAGGATGGAACTCACAATCCTGGGTTTAGCAGGCCAATGCTCAAACCACTGAGCTATCCCTCCCCCCTTTGATCTAATTTATATTTTAGACCAGCAGTGTCCAATACGTTCGCCACTAGCCACATGTAGCTTATAGGCTATTGAATTGTGGCTAATGCATGTGGCTTTTTTATAATGTGGCTAATAAGAAAAATTCAAAACCACAAGTGTGGCTAGCATCGAATTTCTATTGGACACCACATTACAGGAGTGAGGACTTGATACACTTTCCGAGTGTGTTACACAACTATTTACTCGTCAGCAACAGACTATTGGTTATAAGGAATCCTGGATTCTACCTGTGGCCATGGGGGAGGAGTGGAGATTATAGTGGTTGGGGTAGAATGTCCCAATCTGCTGTAATCTGTTTGAAAAGGAAATTGGTGCACAGGATAAAACTGGGGTTCGCTAAACTAGTTCGAGAGCTGGATTTTGGGCCTGCCTTGACTTTCCATAAGCTCTCTGCTAGAGCTACTCAAAACTCTGAATTTCCATGTTGCAGGATGTTGCAAAACTTGTTTTCACTCTGAATTTTCTCTTAGTTTGTGGAGTGTTTTCATTTTTATATCTTTATTGTTTTTACCTTATTTCATGACGTCAGAAATAGTCATGCACACGAAGCCAAACTGTTCCACTGTAACATAACCAGGAGACACTTTGATCCAGAAAGAAGATAAGATTGTTCAATTAGTAATATGCAGCAGCTGATCTTACTGATTTAAAATAAATATGATAGAATATTTCAACTATTATGTTATGACATGTCAGTAATAGTGGTGCTTTTTAAACAGCTCTTTAAGGGTTAAAACATTTTTTATTCCAGAAAGAGAACTCCTAAATAATCTCTGCTCTGTGAATGTTGCAGTGATGTGTCAATTCTCTCCTATTTGTTCCAACAGCCCCAGACAATGGTGACCACGAACTGAAAATCATCCTTCTTGGTAAAACTGGAGCTGGGAAAAGTGCAACAGGGAACACCATCCTGGGCCAGAAAGTATTTGACTCCAAACTCAGTGTGAGGCCAGTAACTGAGAAATGTGTTAAAGGGAGCAGGAGCTGGAATGGGAGGGAGGTGGTGGTTATCGATACTTCTGCCATTTTGGACACAAAGGTACCTGACAAAGAAACCTCCCAGGAGATCTGTCGCTGTGTTGTGCTCTCCTCTCCAGGCCCCCACACCCTGGTGCTGGTGACCCAGCTGGGCCGTTACACTGAGGAAGACAAGGACGCTGTGCGGCGAGTGCAAGAGATTTTTGGAGATAAGGTAATGAAATATGTCATTACCTTATTCACCCGAAAGGAAGATTTAGGGGATGGCTCATTGAGTGACTATGTAACACATTCAGATAATCGAGATCTTCAAAGGCTGATTGATGAGTGTGGGAACCGATACTGCGCTTTCAACAACAAAGCAACAGGAGCAGAACAGGATGCCCAGGTTGAAGAGCTGATGGGACTGATGGAGAGAATGGTACAGGAGAATAGAGGCCGATATACAAATGAGTCTTACCAATATGTTGAGAAGATGCTCCAATTCAAAATGGATGAGTTACAGAAAATGTACAGAGAAGAGATGGAAAGAAAGAGAGAAGAAATAATACAGTGTTTTACAGAGAACTGTAAGACGATAAAGGAAGAGTCAAACCTGAGAGAAGAGGAATTAAAGGAAAAACTTGAGAAACAGGAGAAGGTTAAAGAAGATGCTTTCCTGCAGCTGAAGCACATGGAACAAAAAGAAATGGAAACCATAGAGCAAAAGCTGCTGAAAGAGTTGGAAGGAATACAGAAAAGTTATGAGAAAAAACAAAAACAAATCAGAGAAGAAGCTGAGAATGGTTTTAGCATAGTGAGTATGATTTGGGAAATGGGTCTTTGGGTATATTCATATTTCCCAAACTGGGATACATTTAGCAATTATTTTCCATCCTTGTGGTGAATGAATTATGTTTCTTTGCATTTCCCCCTGTGGTTTAATCTGATTTGTTATTGATGAAGTTTCACCCCGTTGTGACTCTACAGTCTTTGAAATGTCATGTCTAGTTCTTCTGTTAACTTCACAGTCAGAGTAGCATGGGACAACTGAATAAACATGAATAAAATCATCCATAAATATGTATTTCTTATTATGCTGAAATGGAAATAGCTCAGTCAGTCAGAGAACAGGGATGCTGTCCTGTCACTGAAGTGTACCGACATTTTTTCCTAATTATGAAATACCCATAACCAATCACAGAGTAGGGTAAGTTATTTCCATAACCATTCTATGGTTATTTCTCATTAACAGTATTAAACAAATCCCTGCACTGATTGGCTAATAATGACGGTGAGTCAATTGATTTGACATAGTCTTTCATGAAACTCTGCTGAAAAAACCATTAATTCTATGCAAAATCATTGCTGCCAATATTAACTGAATTAAAAACTGGTTAATGGATCACAAGACTTAACTCTCCATAAGGAATCATCATCCTTGGTCGTATTTCTAGTGGAATTCTACAGGGACCTGTTCTTGGCCCAGTGCTATACAGGATCTTTTTAATCAATTTAGAAATATTGCTGGTAAAATGAGCAGATGACACAAAAGGTGGTGGAGTGACAAATAATGATACTGGATTAGAGAGTATGCTTATAACATTTGCAGATGACACCGAGCTGGGAAAGGTTGCAAGCACTTTAGAGGACAGGTTTAAATGACCTTGATAAATTGGAGAATTGGTCCGAATTCAACACGATGAAATTCAATAAAAATGAAGACAAGTGCAAAGTACTTCACTTAGGAAGGAAAAATCAAATGCACAACTCCCAAATGGGGAATAACTGTCTAGGTGGTAGTAGTGCTGAAAAGGATCTGGGCGATTATAGTGGATCACAAACTGAACACAAGTCAGCAATGGAACACAGCTGCCAGAAAGGCTCATGCGATTCTGGGGTGCATTAACAGGAGTGTCGTATGTAAGACACAGGAAGTAACTGTCCTGCTCTCCTCGGCAATGCTGAAGCCCCAGCTGGAGTCCTGTGTCCAATTCCGGGCACCACAATTCAGGAAAGATGTGGACAAATAGGGGAGAGTCTAGAGCAGTAGAGCCCTGCGTGGATACAAAACGGATATCCATGGATGTGGATATCCCCGAATCGAAATCATAGATCAGTGGAGCTGCAGGACTCTACAGTGAATTGCAGCAGCGAAAGCAGCAGCATGTCGGGCTGCTGCTCCCAGAAGCCAGCGCCCTGCACCAGCAGCTCCTCCAGCGTGGCTGTGCCACCCCCTAGCCTGGGCAGTAATCCCTTCCATTCAGCAGTCTGTGTCTCCTGTCCAGAGGTGTGCAAGCCACTTGCACACACTAGTGTGAATAGGGACAGCTGTCAGTGAGCCTGGTTCCAGCCCCAGTGAGTGGGGCTGGGGGCGGTACAGCCACGCCGGAGGAGCTGCCAGCACGGGGCGCTGGTTCCTGGGGGTAGTGGACTGACGTTCTGCTGCTTTCCCCACTGTGGTTCCCAGTAGAGCCCTGAAGCTCTGCTAATATCTGATTATCGCATCCACAGATATACATTTTGTATCTGTGAGGGGCTCTACAAAGCAGAGCAAGAACATATTGTATTCATATTTGCAATGAAAGCATGACCATTTCTAGCTGACTCCTAGATTTGTTTAGCATGTTAAAGCTGAGCTATGTGTGCAGATAGTATGCATGCGAGAGGGATCTTTAATTATTAAGGGTTTTTTTACATATAGGGCTTTTATCCAAAGCACTTTACAATAGTTAGCTAATGGTACAAACATCATTTGGAAGGATCATTGAGTGATCCCCTGAGCCCCTCAACAATTTTCAAGTAGTCCGTGAAAAAAAAGTGTGAGAACCACTGATCTAGAAGAAAAAAGGATCTGAGATCCAATGGCTGGAAGTCAAATTTATAACCATTCAGACTAGAAATAAAGCACAAAGTTTTAGTCTTGAGGGTTATTAACCATTGGGACAATTTCCCCCGGGATATGGTGCATCTTCTAAAAGATACATTATAGATTAAACAGAAGTGATGGGTTTGATGCAGAAATTACTGGGTGAGGCTCTATGGCCTGTGCCATTCAGGAGGGCAAACTAGTCGATCATCACCGTCCCTCCTGGCCTAAGATCTATGGATTTATGAATTCAGGCCCAAGGATTTGCCTAATTACTTAATGGAAATTTTCAGTAAGATTCAGGCTCAGATCTCCAAAGGTATTTAGGTACCTAACACCCATTGGTATCAGTGAGAGTTAGGCACCTTCATACCTTTGAGGACACTTTTTAAGCTCCTAAATTTATATGAAAATGAAGAAAAAAATACCAAAGAACAAAGGAAATGGGGCTGGTAAATTGCTGAAATTAAAACAGCTTTTTAAACGAGGTTAATAAAAAATATCATTTTTTTTTATTCATTTCCTCCGGTGGTCCTGCTTCTTCTCTGAAGTCAATGAGAGCTTTTGTTTTGATTTCAATGGAAGCAGGGCTCAGAAACCCACACCAGAGCATCACTGAATATACTGTCTTGTTCTCCAGTGTCTCCGCTTTTTTTTTTTTATTTTAAAAAGAAGGTCTCTAGCTGCTATGGTTGCAGATTAAAACCTTAAAATGTAATGATGCAGCAACATCTGCCTGATTCTGCCGCAGAGCCTGGAACAATAGCTTTGAAAGGTGTGAACCACCATATGCATCTCAGAGACATGTTAGCTCAGATGCCCAGTCATGGCGATTTAAATGTCAGCATAGTCAACTTTCACTCCATGTGTAAGAAGAAAGGGGAGAGTCACAAACGTGCACCATTTCCTGTGAGTGATGTCTTATTTTGGTGAGACAAGGGGGTGACATATGGGAGATGTTATCACTTTTTCCCCCCACTCAAGGAGCCAAACCCAAGGAGCCCAGAAACGTCCTTGGGCATACTCAAGCTCTGCCATGTGGGAACCAAGCTTGTTGAGCTCAGCGGAGTCCAGTGATACACACCATCACATTTCGCACAATACACTGGGAGTGGTGCCTCATTCTGGTAACTCACCTGAGCCGAGGTTATTTGGTGGAGGGATCTTGCAAGAGAGCCACCACATCCCTTTCCCCCAATCTGACTTCTGAATGGAAGCAGCATTAGGGGATTTCTATGATCCTTCTTTCTCCCATATTTATTTTCTCTCTTCTCTATCAGGCATTTGTCTTCACAATAATTGCCAAATATTTGTGTTTGCTTTGTTTGTTTCAACAAGAAAATCTCAAACTCACCCTCCCTGTCATGCAAAAGTAATGTGAACAAAAATATATTGTCTCTTGTGACTGATATGGTAATTTCCTGGACAAACTGTACTGAATTATGTGAAGTCTTACTATGTTATGTTTATGTATCACTGTGGGACAGAGATTATATTTAATTCCATGAGGGATGGGAACCAAAATCCCTCCAGGAACTAACACCGTGAGGAGTGATTAGGAAAATTCACTCAGGTTCTAACTCCTCCCAAGAGGCACCACCGCCTTGAAATACTCACATCTATTGGTTCCAGCTGGATTCTCTCGAGACCAGAAGACAAAGATGAGTCATTAAGCTGAGTTTAAACTGACTCAGAGCCTTCTTCCTGATCCAGCAAATGGACAAGACCTTTGGTCCACGGAGGGCCCCAATCCTTAGGGAAGCTTGGAAGGACTTTGGCTTCTGAGGCCCCATTACTCATGAATGAGCTTGTTCTGAGTATAAACTTTTTGGAACTTGTGACAACAACAAAAACCCTGAGTGGGGTTTGAAGAACTGTTCCCTGGTCAGAGACCTGGTGGGAGTTAGGGTGATCTCGGGTAAGTTTATCAGCATATGTGCAGGTTCTTTTGTTGTTTTTTCTGTAATGATTTTACCTTAACAATAAATGTGCTTGCTTGGAACGAGCTGAGTGGTAACTTAACTGCAGGGAATTACACTGTTTACCCTCTCTGAGGAGAAAAGCAAAGCGGGTCTGCTTAGGCAGTCTGACTTTGCTGGGGAAAGAAAGTCACAGTAGAGTCAGGGGACTGTGCTGCCTGGAAATACCAGTCAGGAGGGACAGAGATAGAGGTATCTACTCAAGAGACGTGATGGTTGACGAGCCTGGAGTCTAGAGTGGGTATCCAGACAGGAGTTTTGCCAACTTAGCTATTTTGTCACTAGATTTAGCAACTTTTTGGTTTCCCTAGTGAAGAAAGAAGTGTCAAAGTGACTAGTGATAAAGCTAGCAACTTTGCCGATTACAATGACATTCAGAGAAAGAAGTCACCAATATGTATAGTCATAAAATCATTCACAAGCAGCTCACTGGTGTTAATAAAATCCATTCCATGCTCTCCTCACTACATTCTGTTGCACACTGTAGCGGGGCAGTGACTCAACCTGCGGTGCCTCCTGCTGGTCGTTCGGGAATTAGCTCACCACCTGTCGGAGCGCCCTCTGCAGGCTGATGTGCCGCTGGCCCCTGTGTCCCTCCCAGACCCCGGTGCCCCTTTCCTGGGGTTCTGCACCCTTGCAGTACCCCGCAGTCTCGGTGGGTCTCCCCTCCCCAGGGAACCCCCAGCCCCCTATCCCCACCTCGCCTCAGTATAGGGCTACTGCCAGTCACCATCTAGCCCCCGCTCACTGGGGCGGACTGCAGTATAATTGCCACTCATCACAGTCAAGGGGGGTTTGGACCTGCTGCCTCCACCTACCCTTGGACTGCCCCCTGCAACCCCAGTACCTATTTGGCCTTACACTAGGCCACAGCCTGGGAGGTTTCCAGGCCGGAGCTCCCCAGCTCCTCTGGTGTCCCCCCAAGCCCTGCTCCAGTCTAGGTACCCTGCTCAGCTCCCAGCAGCCAGGTCCCTCCCTCTCAAAAGGCTAGAGAGAGAGTGTCTCTGTGCTTCTGACCCACTGCCCTCTTATAAGGGCCAGCTGGGCCCTGATTGGGGCATGGCCCCAGCTGGGCCTTTTCCCCCAATCAGCCTGGGCTGCCTGCCCCAGCCCCAGCCCGCCCCTGGGCTGTTTTAAGCTCTTTAGGGCAGGAGCGGGTGACCACCCCGCTACACACACCAAGTCAATGTCATTACATCTCAATTGAGCGTGTCCTCGGGAGGAATCACATTCCAGGGCTTCCTAGGCTGAGATTGCTATAATCTGTAGGTGAGGAAAGGAAGGTTGTGGAGGCTAATTAAATATTTTGCAAAAGCCAGGCGCACTTTGGAGAGAGCAGCACATTTTTATCCAAATATTGTTTCTCGCTGCTCCATAGTAGGATCGAAGGTGGATCTAGCTTGATTTCAGCTCCCTTTACTCCTTCCCCTGGCTTGGCCAGAGGTTAGCTGCCCAGCTGTTTTCAGAAATCAAACTTAAACTGCTCCTGAGACTGCCACTCCTCTTGGAATCGCTGACCGTGGGCTGCTTTGTGTTTTGACGTCTGTTTCGGATAGACCGCAACAATTATTATTACTTAAACACTTTTTTTTTTTTTGCATTTTGCATGTTGCTTTCTGTAACTATCACTGCGGCCTACAAGCAGAAACAACGACAACAGCACACCGCCATCATCAGGAGGGCACCCTCTGCTCATTGGGAAGGGTGCTCTGTACATTGCAGCCCAGGTCAGCTGTGGTAGGTTCACTTCAGCCGAGCTTCCGTGTCTTGCCAGCCTGGATTTGAGCTGGCAGGTTGATGAAAGGGAGAGCTCAGAGCTTGGGGGAAGATGGTATTCATCTGGCCTGAGCTCAGCACTGCAGGGAGCCAAGAAAAAAGATCTAATAGAACTGTAGGACTGGGAGGGACCTCAAGAGGTCAACTAGTCCAGCCCCCTGCACTCATTGCAGGACTAAGTACTATCTAGATCATCCCTGACGGTTTGTCTAAACTGCTCTTAAAAATCTCCAAAATCCAGCTTGGGGGTTTGGCTGGAGCCCATTGTTCTTGTATAGGCGCTTCCTTTCCCAAAAGGCTCCCCAGTTCCTAACAAACCTAAACCCCTCCTCCCTACACCATCATCTCAACCCCCATACATTGAGACCCTACAATTCCGCCTGTGTAACTGGCCCTCCCCATGGAACTGGGAGCATCTCAGAGAATGTTACCATGGAGGTCCTGGACTTTAATCCTTACCTAGCAGCCTAAATCTGGATTCCAGGACTTCTCTCCTACCTTTCCCTATGTCATTGGTACTTTCAAGTACCCAAACCACCGGGATCATTTCCCTCCACTCTAGCTTCATGTTCTCCTTCCCTGAGGCTTTCATCCCCCTCAGCAGCACAGACGCTGTCAGGCCGGGGATGGGACCACGCTACTGTGTCCCTGAAAGTCTCATCTATACCCCTCTGTCACTCTTAGCTCCTCCAGTTCAGCCACTCTGGCCTCCAGAGCCTGTACGTGGTCTCAGTGGGCCAGGAGCAGCTTTCACTGAATGCACACATAGGCCACCTGCCCACAGGGCAGAAACTTGTACACGCTGCATTCAGAGCAATACGTTGGATGGCCCCCGCTCTGCTGCTGGAGTCTGCCTGCATTATATTTACCCTGGCGGGGGGGGGGGCTGTGTTTGTTCTTTGTGTTTTGGGGGGTTATTGGTCCAAATGTAGAGTATGTTTGTTAGGTGTATCTGTGTCTCACACTCCCTTGCAAAACTCCCCTGTTTGCTGAGGAGCTGCTTTTTAAACTCTGTTCTCCCTGAGTTAGAGGGTGTAGGGATCGAAGGATGGCAGCTGGAGCTCATTAGTAAACTCTCAGCCTATCCTGGCAGACTGCTTGGCTCAGCTCACAGCCCTCAAACAGACCATATTATACACTTCAATCCAGCAGGCACACACTGAGCAAGCACACCACATACAAACAAACTAACAGACAACAAACTCATCCCAAAAGTCACCTCATCACTCCTCCGTCACCTGGAGAACTCCCTTGCAAAATTCTCCTGTTTGCCACTCCTGTTCAGTAGCTATGCTTTGGATATGTCTGTTATTTGTTCTACAAATTCCTCATCCACCTCCTCCTTGTTCTGATTGGGCGGCCTATAGGAGACCCCCCTACAATGACATCACCCCTGCTTTCCACACCCTCTTTTGTCTTCAACCAGAGACTTTCACCAGGAGTACCTCTCACTTTCCTCTGGACCTTAGAACAGGGTATATTGCTAGGGTACCAGAGGGATGGGTTCTTGGCCCAACACTATTTATGAGTTTTTCCAGTGATCTGGCAGAAAATACAATACCATTGTTGGTAAAATTTGCATATAACTGAGATCAGTGAAGTGAAATAAAATAAGGACAGGTCTATGTTACAGAGCAATCTGTATCACTTCATATACTGGGTGCAATCAAACAGCATGCATTTTATATGGTCAAATGGAAGGTCAGGCATCTAGGAACAAAGAACGTAGGCCATATTTACAGGATGGGGGATGATATCAAAGAAGTATCATCACTGAAAAGGACTGGGGGTCCATGTTAGATAATCAACTGAACATGACCTTCCAGTGCAAAGATGTGGTCAAATGAGCTATTCGGATCCTTGGATGCATGAACTGGGGAATCTCAAGTAGGAATAGAGTTTATATTACCTCGGCATATGGCATTGTTGAGACCACTACTGGAATACTGTGTTTACACTTCAAAAATGATGTTGGAAAGAACATAAAGGTTCAAAGAAGAGTCATGAGAGTGATTCCATATCTGGAAACATGCCTCACAATGAAAGTCTTAAGAAGCTCAAACTATTACCTTATCAAAGAGTAGATTAAGAGATGTCTTGATCACAATTTCTAGGACTAGAATAACAAGTTATAGGTATGACAAGATCCTATGACTGGAAGCAAAAGCTAGACAAATTCAGACTGGAAATAAGGCACACATTTTTAAGAGAGAGGTTAATCAAGCACTGGAACAACTAAGCTTCTGTACCCAATGACTGGAAGATAGCTAATGTAACGCCAATATTTAAAAAGGACTCTAGAGGTGAGCCCGGCAATTACAGACCGGTAAGTCTAACGTCCGTACCGGGCAAATTAGTTGAAACAATAGTAAAGAATAAAATTGTCAGGCACTTAGAAGAACATAAATTGTTGGGCAAAAGTCAATATGGTTTCTGTAAAGGGAAAACATGTCTTACTAATCTATTAGAGTTCTTTGAAGGGGTCAACAAACATGTGGACAAGGGGGATCCAGTGGACATAGTGTACTTAGATTTCCAGAAAGCGTTTGACAAGGTCCCTCACCAAAGACTCTTATGTAAATTAAGTTGTCATGGGATAAGAGGAACAGAGGGTCCTGTGGCACCTTTAAGACTAACAGAAGTATTGGGAGCATAAGCTTTCGTGGGTAAGAACCTCACTTCTTCAGATGCAAGCTTTCACTGGGATAAGAGGAAAGATCTTTTCACGGCTTGAGAACTGGTAAAAAGACAGGGAATAAATGGTAAATTTTCAGAATGGAGAGGGGTAACTAGTGGTGTTCCCCAACGGTCAGTCCTAGGATCAATCCTATTCAACTTATTCATAAATGATTTGGAAGGAGTAAACAGTGAGATGGCAAAGTTTGCAGATGACAATAAACTATTCAAGATAGTTAAGACCAAAATAGACTGTGAAGAACTTCAAAAAGATCTCACAAAACTAAGTGATTGGGCAACAAAATGGCAAATGAAATTTAATGTGGATAAATGTAAAGTAATGCACATTGGAAAAAATAACCCCAACTATATATACAATATGATGGGGGCTAATTTAGCTACAACTAATCAGGAAAAAGATCTTGGAGTCATCGTGGATAGTTCTCTAAAGACATCCACACAATGTGCAGTGGCAGTCAAAAAAGCAAAGAGGATGTTAGGAATCATTAAAAAAGGGATAGAGAATAAGACTGAGAATATCTTATTGCCCTTATATAAATCCACGGTGCGCCCACATCTTGAATACTGCATACAGATGTGGCCTCCTCATCTCAAAAAGAAGATACTGGCATTAGAAAAGGTTCAGAGAAGGGCAACTAAAATGATTAGGGGTTTGGAACAGGTCCCATATGAGGAGAGACTAAAGTGGCTAGGACTTTTTAGCTTGGAAAAGAGGAGACTAAGAGGGGATATGATAGAGGTATATAAAATCATGAGTGGTGTGGAAAAAGTGAATAAGGAAAGGTTATTTACTTGTTCCCATAATATAAGAACTAGTGGCCACCCAATGAAATTAATGGGCAGCAGGTTTAAAACAAATAAAATAAAGTTCTTCTCCACACAGTGCACAGTCAACCTGTGGAACTCCTTGCCTGAGGAGGTTGTGAAGGCTAGGACTATAACAGAGTTTAAAAGAGAACTGGATAAATTCATGGAGGTTAAGTCCATTAATGGCTATTAGCCACGATGGGTAAGGAATGGTGTCCCTAGCCTCTGTTTGTCGGAGGGGGGTGATGGATGGCAGGAGAGAGATCACTTGATCATTACCTATTGGATTCACTCACTCTGGGGCACCTGGCATTGGCCACTGTCGGTAGACGGGATACTTGGCTGGATGGACCTTTGGTCTGACCCAGTACGGCCATTCTTATGTTCTTATGTTCTAAGTGGATTCTCCATCTTTAAATCAGGATCGGATGTCTTTGTAAAATGGATGGTCTAATTCCAGTACAAGTTATTTGGCTTGATGTAGAAATCACTGGGTGAAGTTCTATGTTCTGCATTAACAACGAGGACTCCTGTGGCACCTTAAAGACTAACAAATTTATTTGGGCATAAGCTTTCGTGGGCTGGAACCTGCTTTGTCAGATGTTCTGCATTGTGCATGAAGTCAGACTAGATCATCAAAATGTCCCTTTGGCCTTAAAATCCATGACAGGACTCTCCGGTAAGCTTTGACAGCTATGAAAGTTGAAGTGGTAGGAATTAGCTACTGGAGAGTGTGAAACAGGGAACGTTTGGGTGGAGGAGAGACCACAGCCCTGGATTAGAATCCGAGGGCCAGAATTCAGAGGAAGGGCTGGGCCTCCCCTACAGCCCCACCTGTTCCTTATCACTTACTTATGTGATCTCCTCCTAGATCCCTATTTGCTTCCTCCTCTCTGCCAATTCTGCCCCCTACCAGCCGCCTGCTCCCTTTTCTCCTCTCTCAGGAGTTGACTCTTTCCTGACACCGAGCTGTCTGGAATACTCTGCCCACCTAGCTGGACTTCTCTGCTTTCCCAGTCCATCTTAAAATGGAGGTCAAAACCCAGCACTTCTCTCCTCCCTACTATCAGAGAGCTGTTTACCAGTTCCTCACACCTCTTCCCTCCTCGCCTTTTCCACTGTTTCCCCCCATACACCCTTCCACTTTTATACT
Organism: Terrapene triunguis; assembly: GCF_002925995.2. Lineage (NCBI taxonomy): Eukaryota > Metazoa > Chordata > Testudines > Emydidae > Terrapene > Terrapene triunguis. The sequence goes on along the minus strand of NW_020664597.1, from coordinate 488,323 downwards.
GCAGCGTTCCCATTATTGTAACTGCCAGGAAATGGGAGAGAGCTGTGTGAATAACACTGTAAAATGCTAATTGTAAAATGTGTGATCTGAAATACATGTCTATCATTTCCGATGCTGGGACGTCTAAAAGGGCAGGCTGAGAGGAAAAATCATCTTGTTTGCGATGAAATATAGCTAGATATGTCGCTGTTCACGTCTTTCTTTCCTGTCCCTATCTGCAGTGTGATAACTGAGGCGTGGTGGTTACCCACACTGTGTTATTGCCTCTTTCCCTTCCTGTTTTTGTAGCTGTGTAGCACATGCACACCCATGTTTCTGAGCGCAATTGTGGTCACCAATCACACTCTACTGACGCTTCCGTTCCCCCTCCTCTGTCCGATCAGCAGTAGCTGCAGGTCTCTGTCTCCCCCACCAGAGACTAATTTCGCTTCCTGTCTCTCTTCCTGTGTCTCTCTCTGAAGCATGTGCAGAATCTGTAGGGGGGGTGTGGGTGTAGGGGGAATGTCTCCTTCACTGAGCTGGAATTTCTTTCCCTTGCTCTCTCTGAATTGGGAGTGTGGGCTCATGCACGGCTCCTTAGCTGTTGCCCAGGCCACGAACATGTGCTGTGTTTCTAGGCAGGTCAGGAGCTGTCTCTTTGGTTTCTCCAACCTGGCTCTGGGAGAATTTTAGTTCAGAGTCACTATCACATATAACAGGAGCCTCAGCCCGACCACTGACAAAGGCCTGAACCTGACAGGCCCCCTGAGTGCCCTCTGCTGCTGAAACCTCCCACCCTCAGTGAAAAGCAGCCTCACCTCTGCCAAATCTACCATCTCCTTTACAACAGTCACCCCACCCCTGTCAGCTGCCACCCCTCAAACATTACTTCCCCTCCCCCTCCCCCCACCACACACACATTGTGTCCTGACAGGCTGCAGGCTTCCTGCCTCAGTTCAGCCTGGGGCCTCTCGCTCTGGCTCCCTGATCAGGAAGTTGTGGGAAGGACGCAGCCTACTACGTGCAAGGAGAGTCTCTGAGAGAATTTGGGTAGAAAGCTGCGGAGTGCATTGATAAAGGAATGGGACTTAGGATTCTTTTGCCATACCAACTCTAAGAGACTAATTAATTAAGGGTTTTTTTTCTCCTGCTGATAATAGCCCACCTTAATTAATTACTCTCTGAGTTGGTATGGCAACCCCCATCTTTTCATGTTCTCTCTCTCTCTCTCTCTATATATATATATATGCATCTTCCTACTGTATCTTCCACTACATGAATCTGATGAAGTGGATTTTAGCCCACAAAAGCTTATGCCCAAATAAAGGTGTTAGTCTGCAAGGTGCCACAAGTACTCCTGTTCTTTTAAAAGATAATCGCGTTGATGTAATATACTTAGACCTCTGTCGGGCGTTTGACGTGGTACAACTTGACAATTTGATTTAAGAAACTAGAACAATACAAAACCAATGTGGCACACATTTAATGGATTAAAACTGGTTAACTGAAAGGTCTCAGAAGAGGGAATTGTAAGTGTAAATAGGGAATCATCACTGATTGGGTGTTTCTCTCACAAGGATCAGTTCTTGGCCCTACACTGTCATTTTTATCAATGACCTGGGAGAAAACATATACTCATTAATGATAAAATTGTCAGATGACAAAAAGATTGGGGGTGTGGCAAAAATATGAAGAGGACAGGTCACGTATACAGAGTGATCTGGATCACGTGGCAAACTATCCACAAGCAAGCAATATGCATTTCAATTCCAAATATAAGCTCACAGATCTAGGAACAAGTGCGTAGGCCATACTTATTAAAATGGGTGCTTCAATCTAGCGTACACAGGGGTAACAACAGGATCCAATGGCTAGAAGCTAAAGCTCAGCAAATTCAGATTGGAAATCAGGCACACGTTTTTAATAGTGCATCTGATTAGTCATTGGAACAATTTACCAAGGGCTGTGGTGGATTCTCCATCACTGGCAATTTTAAAATGAAGGTTGGACATTTTTCTAAAAGTTCTGCTCTAGGAATTATTTTGGGGGAGTTCTCTGGCCTGTGTTATACTGGAGGTTTGACAAGATGATCATAATGGTCCCTTCTGGCCTTGGAATCCATCAATCTATTAAGGCCTGGCATACCTGACATGCTGTTTCAGACAATGGGCCACAGGACCCTGCAACAGAATTCAAACAATTCAGCAACAAATGGGAATTTGAGCTTACGACATCTTCCCCTGGATTCGCACAAAACAACAAGAAGGTGGGATCAGCAGCAACGACAGCAAAGAGACTGATGGCAAAGGTAAAAATGGACAGGAAGGGATCCCTATTTGGCAATGCTGAACCATCGCAATACACCCTCCAGTGAACTAGATAGTAGCCCAGCACAGGGACTGATGAGCTGGAGAACTGCGACTCTGCTTACCAGGAGGCATAGAGTGAGTCACAGCAGAGGACCAACAGACAGGAGACAGAGGCAGTTAAGAGGATGCCAAGCTAAGAAGACAACAGAGCAATCAAGGACCTGCAGACACTATGGACAGGTGAGCAGGTCTAGGTCCAACCACTGAACAGCCACACAAAGCAAAGGCAAATGCAAGAGTCCAATCTGAAGTTGGTCACAGGTCATGTGAGGCAACTACAGACTCAGGACAATGATGGAGACAACTGTGGGGTATCAGCAGACAGCTGGCACATCCGGACAGACAATGCTAAGGTCAGAACGAGGGGGAAATAAGAACTTGAGAATGACCATACTGGGTCAGACCAAGCTCCATCTAGTTCAGTATCCTGTCTTCTGACAGTGGCCTGGAGCATAGAGTTGTCTCCTTGTCTAATAGCCATTGATGGGCCTACCCTCGAACTTATCTAATTCTTTTTTGAATCCTGTTATAGTTTTGGCCTTCACAGCCTCCCATGTCAATGAGTTGCACAAGTTGATCATGCATCATGTGAAGAAGTACTTCCTTTTGTTTGTTTCAGACCTGCTGTCCATTAATTTAATTGGATGATATCTGGTACTTGTGTTATGTGAAGGGGTAAACACTTCCCTATTCTCTTTCTCTACACCAGTCATGATTGTGTAGACCTCTATCATATCTCCCCATTTAGACTTCTCTTTTCCAAGATGAGACGTCCCCCAGTCTTTTTAACCTCTCCTCATAAAGAAGCTGTTCCAGACCCTTAATCAATTTTGCTGCCCTTCTCTGTACCTTTTCTAATTCTAATATATCTTTTTTGAGATGGGGTGACCAGAACTGCATACAGTATTCTAGATGTGGGCAAACCATGGATTTATATAGTGGCATTATGATATTTTCTGTTTTATTATCGATCCCTTTCCTAATGGTTCCCAACGTTCAGTTAGGTTTTTTTTTTTGACTGCCACTGCACATTGAGTCCTGTGGCACCTTTAAGACTTAAAGGTGCCACAGGACTCCTTGTTGCTTTTTACAGATCCAGACTAACACGGCTACCCCTCTGATACTGCACTATGAGGAGATGTTTCCAGAGAACTATTCATGATGACTCCAAGATCTCTTTCTTGAGTGGTAACAACCAATTTAGACCCAATCATGTTTTCCAATGTGCATTACTTTTCACTTATCAAAACTGAATTTCAACTGCCATTTTGTTGCCCAGGCACCCAGTTCTGTGAGATCCCTTTGAAATTCTTTGCAGTCAGCTTTGGACTTACCAATTTTGAGTGCAGAGTAATCATCTGCAAACTTTGCCACCTCGCTGTTCACTATGTTTTCCAGATATTTTATGAATTTGTTGAACAGCATAGGTCCCAATTCAGATCCCTGGAGGACCTTGCTATTTACCTCTCTCCCTTGTGAAAACTGACCATTTATTCCTACCTCTTGTTTTCTGTCTTTTAACCAGTTAGGATCCATGAGAGGACCTTCCCTCTTATCCAATTATTGCTTAGTTAGAATGAGTTTCCGCCATCAACTTGACTGATGTGGGAGAGTGAGAAGTAACGGGAATACGAACAATACAGAGGAGTATCAGGGTGACACCCAACAGAATGAAGGAGGCAGCAGGGTGAAATCAAGTCCCCAATCAACAGCAATAACATAAAGAAGAAGTGGGAGACTGCTTTGAAGAGTAGCACACTTGAAGGACTATGATGCCTAACCAGCCACAAAGGGCTGGTGATAAAGGCCATGTGCCCAGGATGGGTTATGTAGAAGTAACTTCTGACCCTTCCAGTACTGAAATGTTTGCACAAAGACATAATAAAAACAATTAATTTTTAAATGGAAAGATGTGGGAACATGCATGGATTTGTACAGGTTGTGAGGATTTGGAGGTGGCACCAGGAAGTCAGTCTGTGTATACATGGCTATCAGTAGCTATTATATGGAGATATACCTATCTCATAGAACTGGAAGGGACCTTGAAAGGTCATTGAGTCCAGTCCCCTGCCTTCACAACAGGACCAAGTACTGTCCCTGACAGATTTTTGCCCCAGAGCCCTAAATGGCCCCCCTCAAGGATTGAATTCACACGCCTGGGTTTAGCAGGCTAATGCTCAAACCACTGAGCTATCCCTCTCCCTCCAGTAGGAGCAGCCCTGTAAATAATTGCTTTAATAAAGAGCCAGTTTCAGTTTTTATGCATGGAGTCTGACAGAGGTTACACCCCCCATATTCTGCATAGAAATATGGTTATGATATGAATATGGCACAATTAAGGGTACGTCTTCACTACCCACCGGATCGGCGGGTAGTGATTGATCTTTCGGGGATCGATTTTTCGCGTCTAGTGTAGACGTGATAAATCGATCCCCGATTGCTCTGCTGTCGACTCCGGTAATCCACCACTGCGAGAGGCGGAAGTGGAGTCGACGGGGGAGTGGCGGCAGTCGACCCTGCGCCATGAGGACGCGAGGTAAGTCAACCTAAGATACATCGACTTCAACTATGCTAGTCTCATAGCTGAAGTTGCGTATCTTAGATCGATCCCCCCCCCCCCCGAGTGTAGACCAGGTCTAAGATATACTTTATGCAAGATGGCTCATGTAAGATATCATTGAAAAGGTTATGACCTACTGAATGTGTTTATCTAATTTGCATACATGTATCATTTTTGTATCTGAAGCTGGGGATATTGACCATGTCTCTGTATTTTAAATGTGCTACATTAGGGCTTATTGAGGAAATGTGCAAAAACATAAGGATTACCCCAGGAACTGTGTGCAGTAGAAACCTCTCAGACATAGCTCTACACAATGGCAACTGTGTGACCCAGATCACAGCAAAAGAGCTTTCCAGGAAGTGGGGTAAAATATAAAAGGGGGACAATGACAACATGAGGGGACCTCATTTTCCCTGCAACAACACACATGGAAACACCTGGGTAACAAAGACTGAACTGGGGGAAGTGATGGTCCCAGGCTACGACTTTTAGCCTGTATATGAAAGCCTGGGAAAGCCAATGCAGCTTGTGCCTTAAGAATCTGCCAGCTTGATTATCACTCAGGGTGAGAATTTGTTAATTTGTATCCTACCTATCTAGTGTGTTAAGATCAGTTTGTGGTTTCTGTTTATTTACTGAGGTGATCTGCTTTATTCTGTTGGCTATCTCTGAGAATCACTTCAAATCTGCATTTTATAGTTAATTTGTTTTGTTTATTATTAAACCCAGTTTGTGCAATTTATATTTGGGGAGTGGGAGAGGCTGTTCGTATCTCTCTTCACATTAATGGAGAGGGTGAATGTGTATGAGTTTGCACTGTGCAGATCTTTCTATCCAGTGCAAGATGTGTTATTTTGGGCACATGTTATTACCCAAAATGCCAGTGGTGGATTTAGAGTTAGTGGGGCCCTGTGCTCAGCTTCATTTTTGCCCCCCCCCTTGGGACCCAGCCAAGAAAAAGAACATTCTCTCTTATCTCCCCCCCACCCCATTTTTCATTCCTTATTTCTTCATCCTCCTTCTATAAGTAATAGGAAGTAAATGAAAATAAAGTGAGGGACCGTGATTGTTTTTGGAGTCTAACTTATTTTTCCACCAACCACTTGAAAATCGCTGGGGGTCTCGGCAGACCACTTAATGATCTTTCCAAATATTGTTCGTACGGTGAGCTAACTATTGTAAAGCACTTTGGATAAGAGCACTTTATTAAAAAAATGTAAAAAATCATTGGGGTGCGGGGTGTGGCCAGGCGTTAGGATGTGGGAGGAGGCTCTGGGCTGGGGGTGCAGGGTCTGGGAGGGAGTTAGGGTGAAGGAGCAGGCTGGGGGTTGGGGTGCAGGGTCTGGCCAGGAATTAGGGTGCGGGAGGGGGCTCAGGGCTAGGGCAGGGGGTTGGGGTGTGGAGCGCTTACTTGGGGCAGCTCCTGTTTGGTGTGAGGGGTGCAGGGTGGGTGGGTGCAGGAGTCAGGGCATGGAGTGGGGGGGGCTGGGTATGTGTGGGCGGTGCAGGAGTCAGGGCATGGGGTGGTGGGGGCTGGGTATGTGTGGGCGGTGCAGGAGTCAGGGAGGGCAGGGGGCTGGAGGTGTGTGAGGGGGGTTCAGAAGTCAGGGCTGGGGGTGTGGGGCTGCTCCCAGTCCCCTACCCCACCCCAGCCCCCTGTCCTGAGTGGCTCCACCCTGCCCCGATCCCACCCACTTCCCCAAAGCCCCTTCCCTGCCCCTGCTCCACCTCTGCCCTGCCCCCATCCCACCCTTTCCCAAGGCCCCGCCCACCCTGCCTCTTCCCCACCTTCTCTCCTGAGTGTCCTGTGCCCCCCCCGCTCCCCCTCCCTCCCGGAGCGCCCGGAGCATGGCAAACAGCTGTTCAGCAGCGGGGGCAGCGCTGTGGGGGAGGAGGAGGGGCAGGAACACAGCGCGCTCGGGGGAGTAGGCGGGGAAGGGGGGAGCTTGGCTGGGGGTGGGGGCGGAGCCTGCAGCAGGAGCCACAGGAGCCGGCAGGACCAAGCTTCTGCCCCTGCAGCTGCCTGGCCCTGGGGCCCCCCGTTGTTGGGGGTCACCATGCCAGGGCACCCTGTGTTGTACTGCAAATCCGCCTCTGCAAAATGCAGTACATGAAACTCAGAAGATTTCTCCCTGCTCTACATTTTGTTAGCAATTTGTGGTTTCACTTTCTATTCTCAAATTCTCTTATCTTTCATCTTTATGCATTAAGAACAATACCAAACTGCAATCTATATATCTTTATTTCTGATTAAGAAAAAACAGCAAAAAATCAGAACAAATATAAAGCGTCTATGTGAGTAACAGCCCAGCTTCAGTCTCTGAAACATCCTCCATCTTGAACCGCCTCACAGCACTGCCCCTGCAGACAGGCTATGGAGACCCCTTTACATGTAAAGAAGCAGAACTGTGCATCAAAACCAGAGTGACACCTTTTGTTTGCAGATTTATATACCCCACAGTCCTGAAAAATCACTGAGGTCAGAGCCTGGAAACAGAAATCTCTGCAAAAATGAATTGCATTCCCTGAATCAGCACTGCCAGCTGTTCTATTACATGGATTTCAGCTGCAGAAAAGTTTTTGGTGTTCTCATGATTTGTTCACACAAGGTACTGGACAAACGCTGATCTCTATATTCAGAGGAAATTGCCATAGTATTTGCAGCGGTTCTAACTGAGAAAGAAACTGAAGATTATTTTTTTAAAGTAACAATTCCCTATATTACCATATTTCATACTCATATCTCTGGTGATTTTACATTCTTTGCTTTCAAAATATCAAATGAAGGTACACTTAATGGGTCACATTAATTCCTTGTGTAACTGAAGCCAATGCAGTTTCAACTACTCACAGGTCTAAGTTTGGCCCTCTAAATGTTCAAGATTTAAGTTTTAGTGGAAACTTTACAGTGTTCAATGTCTCAGAGTTTACATAATAACTGAAGTTATTTGACCCCTCTATTCAAGGGGCTACACTGTAGTCTGTTGCATAACTGTAAATTCACAATACTCCACTGAAATTAATAGAGCTACCCCACTGCAACCCCAGAGTAACTGGGAGCAGTTACATGGCTATAATCCAGATTACTTCACTGAAATTAATGGACTCAAACTACTGCAAATGCAAGGTAAGTGAGGGCGGAGTTTGGTCCAGAATCTTTAAAGCAACCTAATATTGAGGCCTCATGGCTGGACCACTGGACTATTCCAAGTTCTGCCACGCGCCTGCGGAGTGACTATGGGCAAATCACATCACCTCTCCTCTCTGAACCTTAGTTTCCCCATCTGTAAAATGGGGAGTATGATACCAACCTCCTTTATAAAGCACGTTGAGGGCTACTTATGAAAATCTCTATATAAGAACTCAATAATATTATAATACATAATGTTAATAAGGAAGAAATATTAACATTATTACTTGTATTTTGTATGAATGTGCTGCACTAACATAAGGGTGAGGGTGCCTGAGAAGCTGAGATGCAGGGTTTGAGGAGCAGCAGGGTTAGGTTGCAATGAGACTTTATTAATGGCTGTTAATGAGGGAGAAAAATCAGGAGAAATACAACAGCAAGAATACAAACTGCAGCAACCCCGAAGACCAAAATAGCGTCACTATACTTTGTAAAACCTGCTTTCACAGCCTTCACTGTGGCTGTTTTATTTATTCCCATAGGGCCTCTCATGTTTTGATCAGTTAAATATATCTCTCTGATATATCTGCCCCCATTCTCCTGAACCATTTCCTGGATCATTTCAATCAGCTCAGAAACCTGTTCAACCATTTCTGCTCCAGTTGATTTGTTACTGAACGCACAATATCGGTTCCCACACTTCTGAATTAGCCCCTTAAGATCTTTATTATCTGAGTGTCTCACATAGTCACACAGTGAACCAACCCCTAAATCCTCTTTACGAGTGAACAGGACAATCATGTGCCTCATGGCTTCAACTCCAAAAATCTTCTCCACTTGCTTCACTGCGTCCTTGTCTTCTGCAGTGTAACGGCCCAGCTGGGTGACCAGCAGCAGAACGTGGGGGCCAGGGGCAGAGAGTTCGATACAGTGACCAATCTCTCTATGAGTTACTGTCTCACAAACCTTTCCGTCAAAAATAGCAGGTGTGTCAATAACCACAAGCTCCCTCCCATTCCAGCTCCTTTGCCCTTTTGCACAAGTCAAAGTTACTGACTTTGCCCCGAGCTTGGACTCAAACTTTTCTTCACCAAGGATGGAGTTTCCTGTCGCACTTTTCCCAGCTCCACTTTTCCCAACGAGGATGAGTCTCAGTTCTGATCCCATATCAGGGTCTGCTGGGAACAAGTTTGACAGAGTAAGAACATGAGTGGTACTTCTACTTCTATAATTATAACTGTGAGGCCCAGGATGGGTCAGAACACTAGCCTTTTACCAGTGGAGACACTGATTCCAATTAGATGAGTTCACTAGTGGAATCCAATTTCTCATTTTATCCTTATTAATGGTTATTCAGCCACATCATTAAACCACAACACAATTTGGCAAATCTATCATTCTCCATTAAAGCACACACCAAGCCTGGGATAGCCAGAAGAAAGGTTTCAAGTTGTGGTTGAAGGGCTTAAGATCTGTGTGTGAAGAGTGGGGGTGGGGGTCAGGACTGAAGGTGTTTGCAGAAGTTTGCCTCATGGCTGATTTTTCCCTTTATATTTATGAAGATTTAAAATTCAACACACCCACTGAAATGTAAAAATATATTGTACAGAACCTTTTGTTGTTCCTTCAGCCCACAGAGTCTGGCCAATGGTACTATGGGGATACAAGAGTCTGAAGAGAATACAATGTGGTGATCTAGACTCTAGGACCCTAGAGTTTATATGACTCTTATCACCACAGTATCTGAGTGCCCCACAATCATTACTGGATATATCCTCACAGTGCCCTGGGAAATAAGGGGAAACCACCCCAATCTTAAAGAGGGGAAACTGGCGAACAGAGGCAGACTAAGTGATTTGCCTAAAGTCACACAGAGGGTCTGTGGATGAGCCAAGATTTGAACCCATCTTCTGTGTCCCTGTCCAGTGTTCTGGTCACTACAGGATCTTTCCTGCTCATCCCATACAAAATGACCCCTGCTGTGGTGAGGGGAAGTCACAGCAGATGATCCCCACCTCCAGGAACCACTTCTCCAACGAGGTGGCGGTCATGACCAAAATACACTACTTGACACAATACCTTACAATGTAAATTTAATACGGAGACTACAAGTGAATACAAGAAACAGGTGGAGGGAGCACAAGATAATTGTGAGACTGTTATCCCTGATTACAGCTCATAAGCTGCCTCACCATTGTCATGTGTTTTGTAGGCACCATGGCCTAGGTGGGTTTAGGGAGAAATGTAAAGGAGGATAATGTTGTGCAGTTTTACAGGGAGCTCCTAACATGTGCAGTTGGTGGTATGGGAGACTTTGCAAAGGTGCCTTTCCAAAAATCAGACAGTGATGAAGGCTAGCAACATTGGCAGAGTGGAGATGCAAGTCCACTTCTGTTTACTGTATGAGAGATGATAGATAGGGACTTAAAATTAAAGACAGTGGAAGGGGTGGAAAAGGGGGAGCCAGTGGAAGAAAGCAAAGAGGAAAGGTGATATGGTTGAAGCAAGGAGCCAGGAAGATGTTTTATGCAATATTATATTCAATGGATAGACGGAGCAGGACTGCATTTGTTGAGAGCAGAGAGGAGGAGGCTGAGAGATAAACAGGGCCTGGAGGAGAGTTTTAGCAGGGCAGACAGAAAGGAAAGGCTGAATCCGAGAGAGGCTGTGCAGGAGGAAGCAGCAAGATGTAGACACGACCTGGAGATAAGGGTCTAAAGGAATGGTGGTGGTAAAGATGATGCCCAGGTCATAGGCCTGAGTGACACGGAGGATGGTGGTGTTGGGCACAGTAACTAAGGGCTTGTCTATACTTACGCGGTAGTTCGACGGCTGGCAATCGAACTTCCGGGTTCGATTTATCGCGTCTGGTCTGGACACGATAAATCGATCCCGGAAGTGCTCGCCGTCGACTGCGGTACTCCATCTCGGCGAGAGGAGTACCGCGGAGTCGACGGGGAGCCTGCCTGCCGCGTGTGGACCGCGTCTGAACCGCGGTAAGTTCGAACTAAGGTATGTCGACTTCAGCTACGTTATTCACGTAGCTGAAGTTGCGTACCTTAGTTCGAATTGGGGGGTTAGTGTAGACCAGGCCTAAGAAAGAGAAGAAAAGTGGAGAGTTTTATGGAGAAAGATTAAAGGCTCTGTTATGGCCATTTTGAAATTGATTTGAAGGCTGGACCCAACAATAACATGTCAGAAAGATAGGCTGAGACTTTAGTTTGGGGAGAAGGAGATAGGTCAGAAGTGTAGATTTGTGAGTTATCAGCACAGAGGTAAAACAATATTTATGTACTAAATAGTTCGGGTAGAGGGAAAATAGGAGGGGGCCCAGAACAGAGCCCTCTGGAATCCCTACTGAAAGTTGGTGCAGGGAAGAGGAAGGTCCTCTGAATGAAGCACTGAAATGTGGCCAGAACAAGGCTCTTGGTGTAACTTTCTCACCATAGGTTATGTCTTCTCCTTTGCTCTTCCTCCCTTTCATCTCTCTCTGAAATAGTTATATTAAAATGTGTTAATTATTTAAAACATCCTTTTATCTCCAGGCTTAGAATTTAGAAAGCATGATATTAGAAATACTCTGCCATCAGCCTTGAAATCTTGATTATGGCCAGAGTAGTGAGGTTCTGAAAATGACACTTTGATTCTTAATATTTAATGTCCATCATTCTTCTTCCTCAAATTTTCCCAGTTTAGAAATAAAGACCCTGATTCAGCAAGGTACTTAAGTATGTGCTTAACTTTAATCACAATTAGTGCTATTGACTTGTGACTTCGATGGAACTACTCATGTGCTTAGAGTTAGACATATGCTTACGTACCAAGCTGTACTGTGGCCATAGGCACTGATCCTGCCAACACTTCTTGCCTTATTTAAGAACATGGCTAGTCCCAGTGAAGGCAATGGGTATATTCACATACACACACGTGGACGTGTTTGCAGGATTGGGCCATATCAATTTTCCTAACTGCCCGTAACTCAAGCTGCGGTGGGTATATGAAAATCAGTCTCTGGTATGGAGGATGGGTCCATCAATGGCTATAAGCCAAGATGCTCAGGGATGCAACCCCATGCTCTGGGTATTCCTAAGTCTCTGCCTGCCAGAAGCTGGGAGTGGATGACAGGGGAGGAATCACTCAATAAACTGCCCTGTCCTGTTCATTCCCTCTGGGGCACCTGGCATTGGCTACTGTTGGGAGACAGGATACTGGGCTAGATGGACTTTTGGTCTGAACCAGTGTGGCCAGTCCTAAGTACTGCTCTATGTATACAAATACATTTTCATCAGGAATCAGAACTTACCTGACAGTTTGACTTTTCATGCCTCAGGTTGAAGAGAATGACCCTGCACTTCGGTATTGATTCTGTCCCTCTCTCTTTATCTGCTCTTTTTTCTTAGAGCTCAGTCCTGCTAAGTCCTCAGTGTTCTCGCCCCAATCTCGTAAAGCACTTAAGTACATGCCTGACTTTAGCTATGTGAATAGTCCCACTGAAATCAGTGAGCCCACTCATATAGTAATCTCTTCTCCTTCAAATTCCTCCTCAAGTTTTAATTATACTGAGATATCCACAAGAAACTGGCTAGGTAAAGGGCCAGTGGCGATTGTGGGTATTTATTTCAGAGGGGTAGCCATGTTAGTCTGTTTCAGCAAAAACAACAAGGAGTCCTGTGGCACCTTAAAGACTAACACATTTATTTGGGCATAAGCTTCCGTGTTCGGGGTACAGCAGCGGTACAGCCTGGGGGAACCAGTGGCCCCTTTGTGATGCATCTGACAAAGTGGGTTCCAGCCCACAAAAGCTTATGCCCAAATAAATGTGTTAGTCTTTAAGATGCCACAGGACTCCTTGTTGTTTTTGGTATTTATTTGTTATTTATTTAACTTTTAAATGAATTGGAAACGTGTTGTGCCGAGCTCTGGCCTATTTAATCACACGTTCTTATTGCTGTCACCTTTGTCCTTCTTCCCCACTTCCCTCCTATTGTTCATTACCTTCTCTTATTGCATCTTGTCCTGAGTTAGATGGTAAACTCTTTGCCATAGGGACTGTCTCTTCATGTGTTTTTACAGCACCCAGCACAATGGAGCCTTGATGGGGGCTGCTGGGCACTGCTGCAATTCAAATAATGAGCAGTAACAATAAATAGGCTTGGCAAAATGTAATTGTTTGTAATTATGACAGATAACACTGCTCTACAGCCAAAATGCTTCTGAAATAAATGTAGTCAAACTTTACTAATTCTGGGTCACTGAGAACGAAAATGAGGCTTAACATTGTTGATTGGCTCTAGTTTTCAAGATATGCTATTGGGTCAGTATATACGACCCTTGACTTGGGAATGGCGGAGGATAAGTGAGTTATAAAGGGAAGGGATCTCAATTTAAACCAGAAATGACTAAAATACATCTTTGACTGGATCTATGAATAAATCTATGACTGGCTTTGGACAGTACTTGCTTTTTAGGCAAAACAATGAATGATGCAATCTGAAGCTGGTATTGCGTCATACATGATATGAATCACATCATGTTATTCCTAGAAGTCATGGATGATGCAATCATAACGAAACTTACATCATCTGCTGAACAAATTGCCCTATATCAGCTCTAGAAATCATTCAGTGTCGTGCTTTCTTATTTGTCAGTGTTTGATTTTGCAAAGGGACACATTTCTGTTTAGCCAAAGTGAGCAGAGATGCCTCGTACTTGTGTGAACAGTGCAGATAACTTCTGCTATGTTTGTGGTGAAGTGACTTTTGCATCACAAAAGCGCAGTATAACCACTATGGTTAAGAAAGCCTATCACCTTTATTTTGGCTGCAAAATTGGAGATCAGGACAAGAGGTGGGCCCCACACATATGCTGCAACACTTGTGCAACAAATCTTCGCCAGTGGTTGAACAGGAAAAGGAAATCTATGCCTTTTGCAGTGCCAATGATTTGGAGAGAGCCAACAGATCATACCAGCAATTGTTACTTCTGCATGGTGCCTCCAGTTGGGAAAGGTGTGTCAAAGAAGAAAAAGTGGACTGTGCATTATCCAAACATTCCATCAGCTATACGCCCAGTACCCCACGGAGAAGGACTGCCGGTTCCTGATGCACCAGAATCATTCTCACTTGAGTCAGACGAGGAAGAGGAAGAGGATGAGGATGAAACTTCTGGTCCTGAACCATCAATGTCACAGGACCCACATTTTCTCCCATCCTCCTCCTCTGAACCACACCTCATAACACAAGGTGAACTGAATGACCTTGTCAGGGATTTGGAACTACCCAAGAGTAAGGCAGAGCTGTTGGGCTCCAGACTACAGCAGTGGAATCTCCTGGCAGGTGATGTTAGGGTTTCCATGTTCCGTGACCGTCAAAAGGACCTTGTCCCATTCTTCTTCATGGAAGGTGATCTTGTAGCCTGCAACAACATCCATGGTGTGATGGCAGCCCTCAACATCGTTCACGATCCAGATGAGTGGCGACTGTTCATTGATTCATCGAAGACTAGTCTTAAAGCTGTTTTATTGCATAATGGCAATGTTTTGCCATCAATTCCAGTTGGTCATGCAGTCCATAGGAAGGAAACCTATGACAACATGAAACAACTTTTGAGGTGCATAAACTATGACCAACATCAGTGGCAGCTTTGTGGCGATTTGAAGGTTGTTGCTCTCTTGCTTGGTCTGCAGACTGGATACACAAAGTACTGCTGTTTTCTCTGCGAATGGGATAGTCGTGCAAGAGATTCCCACTATATCAAGAAAGACTGGCCACTCTGACAGTCATTGGAGCCTGGGAGGAAAAGTGTTGAGCATCCACCACTTGTTGAATCAAGGAAGATTTTGTTACCACCCTTACACATCAAGCTGGGTCTGATGAAGAACTTTGTCAAGGCCATTGACAAAACACAAGCAGCTTTCAAGTACCTCCATGGAAAATTTCCAAGGTAAAGTGAAGCTAAGGCCTGGTCTACACTAGGCTTTTATGTCGACTTTAGCGCCGTTATATCGAATTAACCCTGCACCCGTCCACACCAGGAAGCCATTTAGTTCGACATAAAGCTCTCTTTAAATCGATTTCTGTAATCCTCCCCAACGAGAGGAGTAGCGCTAAATTCGACATGGCCATATCGAATTAGGCTAGGTGTGGATGGAAATCGACGCTAATAGCTCCGGGAGCTATCCCACAGTGCACCACTCTGTTGACGCTCTGGACAGCAGTCCGAGCTCGGATGCTCTGACCAGCCACACCCCCGGGAAAATTTGAATTCATTTTCATTTTCCTGTCTGGGCAGTTTGAATCTCAGTTCCTCTTTGGACATCGAGGGGAGCTCAGCAGCAGTGGCAACTATGCAGAGCTCTCCAGCAGAGATGGCCGTGCAATCCAATAGAAAGAGGGCCCCAGCATGGACTGATCGGGAAGTCTTGGATCTCATCGCAGTGTGGGGCGATGAGTCCGTGCTTTCAGAGCTGCGCTCCAAAAGAAGGAATGCTAAGATCTACGAGAAGATCTCCAAAGCCATGGCAGAGAGAGGCTACAGCCGGGATGCAACGCAGTGCCGCGTGAAAATCAAGGAGCTGAGACAAGGCTACCAAAAAACCAAAGAGGCTAACGGACGCTCCGGATCCCAGCCCCACACATCCCGTTTCTACGAGGCACTGCATTCCATCCTGGGAGCGGCCGCCACCACTACCCCACCCCTGACCGTGGACTCCGAGGATGGGATATTGTCCGCGGCCGGTTCCTCAGCGGACGGGGAAGAGGAGGAAGGAGATGAGGAGGACGAGGCAGTCGACAGCGCTGGCACCGCTGATTTCCCCGACAGCCAGGAGCTCTTCATCACCCTTACCGAGATCCCCTACCAACCGTCCCCATCCCTTACCCCGGACACAGAATCAGGGGACGGATCAAGCAGTAAGTGCTGTAAACATGTAAACATTTATTTAAAACAGAACGGTAATATTTATACTATTAACAATGTACATTTATAAAAGTTCTGTAAACTAGTAAAAAAATAATCAGGTACAAAACAGGAATATTAACAAAGGTAACAAATGGGTTTTCATGATTTCTCTGTCTTAGGCTCTTCTCAATTTAGTCCCAAGTGTTTTAAAAAATTTTCACAATGTCCATTACTCCATGATTCCCAGGCCCAAGACGCTCCACTCCATAGTCCCAGTGCACCTACGCGAAAATCCGGTCAATGTGGCCGGGGATCGAGGAGAAATCCTCGTAGGAGAACTCCTCGTAGGTCTCGTGGAGGTAGAGCTCAAGCCTGTTGATCAGGTTCCGGGGTAGGGCGATCTTAGTGGGCCCTCCGTGGTAGCAGACATGCCCCCTCCACGCCACAATCAAGTACTCCGGGATCATGGCCCGACATAGCATGGCGGCATACGGCCCCGGTTTCTGCATGCTTTCCCGCAGCATGCGTTCTCTCTGGGTGTCCGGGATCCTCAGAAGGGTGATGTCGCTCATGACGCCCTGCTTTGAATTAGGGAGGGGAATGTTAGTATTGGGACTGCTTTACAGCCACGCGGTGGAGGGAGAGGGGCAGCATACAGGGATCTTTCCCTGGGACAGCCGCGAGGGGGTGGGACAGGGGCAGAGTTGATGCTGTCCTGATTGCTGGCAGCAGAGACTGGCATTGCTTTCAATGTGAAAGGAGGCCAGTGCTACTAATAGAGTTTTAAGCAGCCACAAGTCTATGGCTTACCATGATTGCCCGCTACAGAAGTTCAGGTCTCCAGCCACACTTCTCAGATCACTCCAAGACCACCGCAAGTCCACAGGCACTGAAGGCGAGGGCCGAAAATTCGACCTTGTCCTGAGTGCGCATGTGAGAGGTGCAGTGCATGGTCTTGTTCACAGAGAAAGACTAGGTTCTTTGTGTACAATTTCATTTATCTGTCTCAGGAATTCACTCCCTTTTTACAATTCACACAGACACATCTGCGACTGTCTCCCAACCCAGCCTGTCAGCACACTCCCAGAGGCTAGCGCAGATTAGGCGGAGGAAGAAGAAGACGCGTGAAGACATGTTCTCAGAACTAATGGGCTGCTCCCGAGCCCAGGCAGCCCAGCAGACACAGTGGAGGGAGAACTTGTCACAAATGCACCAAGCAGTCATGGAACGGGAGGAGAGGTGGCGTCAGGAGGACCAACAGGCTACTGAAAAGCTGCTTGGACTAATGAGGGAGCAAACGGACACGCTCCGGCGCCTTGTGGATGTTCTGCAAGACCGGAGGCAGGAGGACAGAGCCCCGCTGCAGTCTATCTCTAACCGCCCTCCCCCGCCACCAAGTCCCACACCACCCTCACCCAAAGTCCAAAGAAGGAGGGGCGGCAAGGGCCGTTAAAACTTTCAGTCAACCCCTGCAGACTGCTCTAGCAGTAGAAGGCTGACATTCCCCAAAATTTCATAAGTCCTTTCCTACCCACCTCACACAAGCCCCCGTCCAAGTTTCACCCCCCACGTTTCATGTCTGGTTCGCAATAAAATGTTTGTTTCTGTTCATTACTGTTTCAGTCAGGTTCTTTTGAGGGAGAGTCTGTCTGGAGGGGGGGAAGGGGCTTGGTAATTGGACAGGACAGTGACCTTTAGCAGGGTACAGAGGCGGTGTCAGGTCCAGCATCAGGACACATACACAGTGCGGTCACTGGTTACCCTGGTCAGTCTTGGAGGTGGTTTTCATGTTCTGGGGGGGGGGTTGCTCTGTTACTTTGTGGTGGGGGAGGGCGGTTACAGATCTTATGCAGCGGTCCTTATCCTGGCTCACAGATCCACGCAGCAGGGGATCTGTAACCCTACCCCCCCTGCCAGAAAGTCACATAGCCGACACATACACACAGTCCCCCCCAGGAGTGCTGGCAGGCTCCATTGAAATAACCAGTCCACCAGTGCGGAGCCTGTCATTCCGGGAGTTTAGAAGCATCATTTGCATCAGAACACTAAACCCGCCCCCCGCCACAGTCTGCGTCCCCGGTTTAAAATATTCCCGCGAAAACAGCAATACAGACAACGGTGTTCATTAACAAAATCGAAATGATTTTATTTTTTGGGAAGGGGAAGGGGGTGAAGGGGGTATGTAACTGGAGAGGATAGTCAAAATGAACTGGGTAAAGAAACGGGGGCAGGTTCAGCTTTTCTGTCCACAAACTGAAAAGTCACTGGTTGCCCTGCTCACTCAGGAACCTAGCTTTCAAAGCCTCCCGGATGCACAGGGCGTCCCGCTGGGATCTTCTAATGGCCCGGCTGTCTGGCTGGACGTAATCAGCAGCCAGGCTATTTGCCTCTAGCTCCCACCCCGCCATAAAGGTCTCCCCCTTGCTCTCACACAGATTGTGGAGCACACAGCAAGCTGCAATAACGATGGGGATATTGGTTTCACTGAGATCACAGCGAGTGAGTAAGCTTCTCCATCTCCCTTTGAGACGGCCAAAAGCACACTCCACCACCATTCTGCACTTGCTCAGCCGGTAGTTGAAGAGTTCTTTTTCTGTGTCCAGGGCGCCAGTATAGGGCTTCATGAGCCAGGGCATTAGCGGGTAGGCTGGGTCCCCGAGGATGACTGTAGGCATCTCCACATCCCCAAGAGTTATTTTGTGGTCTGGGAAGTAAATACCTTCCTGCAGCCGTCTAAACAGACCAGAGTTCCTGAACACGCGAGCGTCATGAACCTTGCCCGGCCATCCGACGTAGATGTTTGTAAACCGTCCCCGATGGTCCACCAGTGCTTGCAGCACCATTGAAAAGTAGCCCTTTCTATTGATGTACTGGCTGGCCTGGTGGTCCGGTCCCAGGATAGGGATGTGAGTCCCATCGATAGCCCCACCGCAGTTTGGGAATCCCATCGCGGCAAAGCCATCTATGATGACCTGCGCGTTTCCCAGGGTCACTACCTTTGGGAGCAGTACCTTGACGATTGCCTTGGCTACTTGCATGACAACAACCCCCACGGTAGATTTGCCCACACCAAAGTGGTTCGCGACTGACCGGTAGCTGTCCGGCGTTGCAAGCTTCCAGAGGGCTATGGCCACTCGCTTCTGGACAGTCAGGGCTGCTCGCATGCGGGTGTCCTTGCGCTTCAGGGCAGGGGACAGCAACTCACAAAGTTCGAGGAAAGTCCCCTTCCGCATGCGAAAGTTTCGCAGCCACTGGGATTCATCCCAGACCTGAAGCACTATACGGTCCCACCATTCCGTGCTTGTTTCCCGGGCCCAGAATCGCCGTTCAACAAAATCCACATGCCCCATTGCCAACGTCATGTCCTGGGCGCTGGGGCTCGTGGTTTCTGACAGCTCTGTGCCACTCTCCGACTTCAGGCTCTCACGGCGGTGCCGTAGCCTCCTCGCCCGATTTCTCTGCATCTGCCTCAGGGAAAGGTGTATGATAAGCTGCGAGGTGTTGAGAACGGCCACAACTGCAGCGATGGTCGCAGCGTGATCCATGATCGCAGTGCTGTGGCGTCCGCGCTCTCACTGACCAGAAAAGTGCGCGAACTGATTTCCCGCCGGCGCTTTCATGGAGGGAGGGAGGGCGTTAGTGACGGACGGATGACGACACATTTTTTTACCCAGAAGGCATTGGCGGCTCGACCCAGAATTCCGATGGGCAGCGGGGACTGCGGGAACTGTGGGATAGCTGCCCACAGTGCACCGCTTCCAATATCGATGCTCGCCCCGTTAGTGTGGACTCACAAAGTCGAATTACTCTCCTTAGTGTGGACACACACGTTCGACTTTGCAATATCGATTCCACATATTCGATTTAAGTAAAATCGAACTACCCTCGTAGTGTAGACATACCCCTAGTATGATGGGAGAAAGAGTTTCTTCACTACTCCACACGACCTGAAGGAGTTTTTTGGCAGCCCATCCAGCATCACAGGCTCAGAGTGAGGCTATGTCTATATTATGAGCTGGGGTGCGATTCCCAGCTTGCGCAGACATACTCGCGCTAGCTCTGAGCTGGTACACTAAAAATAGTACTGTAGCCATGACAACAGGAGCAGCGGCATATGCTAGCCTCCCTGAGTATAAACCCGCCTGAACCCTGGGGGGGGGGTGCACTCAGGGTGGCTAGCCTGTGCCGCCGCTGCCCATGCAATTGTGACTATTTTTAGCACACTAGCTGCACGAGAGCTAGCATGAGTCTGCCTGTGCAAACTGGGAATCACACCCCTAGCGCCACAGGGTAGCCATAGCCCAAGACTCCTTCTCCAGTCCTGGGCCCAGGGGGAAGACAGAGCACAGTATGTGAACTCCCCTTACATACATTCCTTTAGACATGAGTGTCTGGGACTCATTGTTTTCCCTCACTATTATTACAGGTGGTGGTTGACTCCAATTTGCATAATGTATTTATATGGAAATACTTGACAAGGTCTTGTTAGTTTGTTTTTTAAAGCAGAAAAAATGGAAAGCTGTTACTCTTTTCTGCAGTGAAGTACTCAATAGTATAGAATTGAATCATTTAAATCAGAGCAAATTTAATTCATTTCTAGGTTTTGTTCCCTTTTTTAGAAATGCCTGTGAAAATCGCATTGTAGGTTTCATGTTTTTGTCTCTCCGTAACTCCAGATCAAATTTGCTCACTCTAGATGTTAAAAGCTATTTTTTTCCATTGTTAGTACTGCAAACCCAGCCTGGGATCTGAAAGTTAAACCCGATTATTTCTGATTTATCTGTCACCAGTCAATAAAGGGTCTTAGATAACAATTCAGCTGTATTACTTACTATTGCAAAATTGGGCTCGCTAGGAGTGCCAAGGGTTCGGTTAGCTTAGTATGTGACATCTGTGTGCATTCTATGCAAGGTTTTGTGGTGAGGTTTGTGAATAATAGATGTCCAGAACTGAAGGTGCAGGAATAATTGCTTTTGATTTTATTTTTATTTTTCATGCTGTTTTTCCTTTGCCAAAGCACGTACCATCCTACAAAGAATGTTTTTGTACTTATGAAATGTGTTTACTGCCACCTGTTACCCCAAAGTAAAGATGTACGTACATTTGGTTGTGTATACAGACTGCTTCTAGTGATACATTGACGCTGGCTGGGCTCTAGATGCAAATGGTGATATAGATGCTCCCTGATGCTTTCATACTTTGCTGATAACAATAAATTTTTTGCTATTATTAAAATCATGTCTGGGTTTGCTGATGTTAAAACTGTCTCCAAAGATTAAGTGCCAGGTACTCCCTAGACCTTTCACATGAAGGGTCTAGGGCATGAAGAGAGAGATGGTGCGAGGAGTCTTACTACCCCCACATCTGCTGTTCAAGGCCCTGGCACAATTGCAGTCCCTTTACTTGGGAAGCATTGACACTTCTTTCTAGAGCCACTCAGTCACTACAAAGTGGGCAGAGAGAAGGGAGGGCCTAGCCCCATACACCTCGTCACCAACCCAACTAAATAACTGGGCATACAAGGGAGAGCAGGCATCAGCATCCAAAGAGATGGTGCAGTGTGTGCGTTCCCCCTGCACTAAAGAGTTGGAGGAACAATCCCTCCTGGAGTCCTTGCCGCAGCCAGGTGGCTCAGCATCATTATCCTGGTAAATGTCAAAGCAACAGATGGATGAGATAAGAGATTGATGGATTGGTGGGTAAGAAACTGGGAGAACGGGGAAAAGGTTGTGCTGAAAGACGAACTATTGGACTGGAAGGAGGTCACTAGTGGAGTTCCTCAAGGATCGGTCTTGGGACAAATCGGTCAATGTTTTTATTAATGAGCTTAGCACAAAAAGTAGGAGTGTGCTAATGTAATTTGCTGATGATACAAAGTTGGGCTGCATTGTCAATGCAGAGCGGGATGAGAATATTATACAGGAAGGCCTGGATGACCTTGAAGACTGGAGTGACAGGAATTGTATATTACGAAGTGCAAAGTTATACACTAAAGGTCTACTAATAAGAATTTCTGTGACGAGCTGGGGACTCATCAGTTGGAAGTGACAGAGGAGGAGAGACACTGGGTGTATTAATTGATCCAAGGTTGACTATGAGCCACCAACCTTCGTGCCTGAGAAAGAAGCAAATGCAATCCTAGGGTGCATTCGGATTGGCAGAGACCTTGGGGTTTTTTCGCCTTCCTCTGCAGTGTGTGGGCACAGGTCACTAGCCAGGATTATCTGGGTACATCTCTCCTAACCAGCCCCACCCCTACTGTACAGCTACTTTGCATGCAATAATTTCCTTGGTTGTATGAGGGAGACTGCACAGAGGGTGGATACTTGGCCCAAACTGCCACAATTCTTCAGAACCACCCACACAACACAACCAGTAACCCCAGACACCCAGAGCCCCTCACTGCAGCAGGCACATCTCATTCATCACCTGAACAACACACAACACAGCACACTCATTCACCCAGTTCATCCATTTATGATTTCTTAGAGATGCCTGTCTGGGGAGCCACCTGACACACAACACCAACCAGCACACCCAATAATCCAAATACACAGAACCATACAATCAGCACACCCAATAACCCTGAACTCACACCGCCCTAAAAACAGCACACCCAATAACCCCCCAAAACAGCACATCCAATAACCCCAAACACATGTCGGCACAAAACCAGCACACTCAATAACCCCCCACAACGAATAACCCCAAACACATGTCATCTTAAAACCAGCACACCCAATGACCCTGAATGTACATTGCCATAAAACCAGTACACCCAATAACCCCAAACACACATCGCCATAAAACCCATACACCCAATAACCCCCGAAGATTCCACGTAAAACACCTGGTGCTGAATTCTCCTCCATTGGAGCAGAGCCTAGTGTAGGGGTGGGTTGCGGGCAGAGCAGATCAAGGCACAGGCACTCTAGACATTGGCGATGAGGCCATTTTCTGTAACCGATATGGAGTTGCTCACAAACTGAGAGCGTCATTTAGTGGAATGAGCCGTGTTGCGGCCTGGCACTCACTGACATTTGTCCCTGCAGTCCCTTCCTCCTGACGGGGGGCAGTATGGCAAATTGGAATGAATGGTTTTGTGACCCTATGTGCCTGGGCGCAATGCCACACACTCAAGGGAGTGATTTGCTTTCAGTCTGTATGCAAATCCTCCCCAGTGGGTGAGTGGGCTGGGATAGTCCACACACAGCTGAAACGCACATTGCCATTCCTGGCAGAGCAAAGGAGAGAGGAGGGCACTGGGTAAAGAAATCACCTCCCATTTCCTTGCAAACAAAACAAGATAAATACACACCAAAGGGGAGAGAAATGACCAGCAAGTGGTGATTGGGATTCAGCTGGAGCTGGTGGAGGTGGTGATGGTATCTGGGTCC
Source organism: Terrapene triunguis (assembly GCF_002925995.2). Classification (NCBI taxonomy): domain Eukaryota; kingdom Metazoa; phylum Chordata; order Testudines; family Emydidae; genus Terrapene; species Terrapene triunguis. Next base: position 464,986 of record NW_020664597.1, on the reverse strand, counting down.
CTGGCTCTGGCCTGGACTGGTCAGAACAACTCTTAGGATCATGATCCGATGGTCTGGGGTCCCAGAGATGGTGGGGGTGGCCTCCATACGGGTGAAGCTCATCCAGTTGCCAATTTTTCTCCCAAAGTCTCTTTCTTTAAGGACCCCAAAAGGGAGCAATGGATGGAACTGCCCGTCCCCTCATGACTTTGTCCACCAGTTAGGCCTAATTTCCAACACAGCAATTTTGGTTTATTGATTTCCGGTCTTCTACTCCTCTTGATTACCAGCCACGATCTTTACACAGTCCTTGAATTATATCAGGAGGCTTTTTTCTTTGTTCTAATTCAGTCTCTGTCTCGCTTTTGCAGCTTTTCTATGAACATTTCTGTGAACAGTGGGGTGACTGTTGTAAGGGAGATGACAAAAGATTTGCAGAGGTGAGGCTGCGTTTCACTGAGGGTGGGAAGGTTTCAGCAGCAGAGGCCTGTCAGGGGGCCTGTCAGGTGCAGGTCTCAGGACCATTGGGCTGTGGTCTGGTTAAAGCTCCTATTACGTGTGACAATGACTCTGAGCTAAAATTCTTGCAGAACCAAGTTAGAGCCACCAAAGAGACAGGTCCTGAACTGGCTAGAAACAAACCACACACTCCTGGCCTGGGCAGGAACGAAGGAGCTGGGCTCTCTCTCTCACACACACACCCTACATGGGCTCTCTCTCTCTCTCTCTCACACACACCCACACACCCTACATGGGCGCTCTCTCTCTCTCTCTCTCTCACACACACACACACATACAGCCTATATGGGCTCTCTCACATACGCGTGCGCACACACACACACACACACCCTACATGGGCTCTCTCTCTCTCTCTCTCTCTCTCTCTCACACACACACACACACACACACACACACACACACCCTACATGGGCTCTCTCTCTCTCTCTCTCTCACACACACACACACACACACACACACACACCCTACATGGGCTCTCTTTCTCTCTCACATACGCGCATGCACACACACACACACACACACACACACACGCACACACTCCCTACATGTTCTGTAAAATCTGCAGCTAGAGACAGGAAGGGAAAGAGAAACTAGTCTGAGTGTGGGAGACAGAGAGACCTGCCGCTGCTGCTGGGAACAGGAACCTCAGCAGAGGGTTGTTGGTGACCACAATCAGAGATGTTTCCATGCACACATAACAGACACAAACACAGGAAGGGAAAGAGAAAGTAGTCTGAGTGTGGGGGTTGGTCTACACTAACCCCCCCACTTCGGACTAAGGTACGCAAATTCAGCTACGTTAATAACGTAGCTGAATTCGAAGTACCTTAGTCCGAACTTACGGCGGTCCAGACGCGGCAGGCAGGCTCCCTCGTCGATGCCGCGTACTCCTCTCGCCGAGCTGGAGTACCGGCGTCGA
>NW_020664597.1:378713-398116 GCF_002925995.2 Terrapene triunguis | reverse complement strand
ATCCCATTTCCCCACTTACCTCAGGGCTTTGGTCTCCTTCCCCCGGTCAACCTAGTTTAAAGCCCTCCTCACTAGGTTAGCCAGCCTGCTTGCGAAGATGCTCTTCCCTCTCTTCGTTAGGTGGAGCCCATCTCTGCCTAGCATTCCTCCTTCTTGGAACACTATCCCATGGTCAAAGAATCCAAAGCCTTCTCTCCAACATGACCTGCGTAGCCATTCGTTGATTCCACAATTCGACGGTCTCTACCCAGGCCTTTTCCCTGCACAGGGAGGATGGACGAGAACACCACTTGCGCCCCAAACTCCTTTATCCTTCTTCCGAGAGCCACGTAGTCTGCAGTGATCCGCTCAAGGTCATTCTTGGCAGTATCATTGGTGCCCACGTGGAGAAGCAGGAAGGGGTAGCGATCCGAGGGCTTGATGAGTCTCGGCAGCCTCTCCATCACATCATGAATCCTAGCTCCTGGCAAGCAGCAGACCTCTCGGTTTTCTTGGTCCGGGCGGCAGATAGATGACTCAGTCCCCCTGACGAGGGAGTCCCCGAACACCACCACCCACCTCCTTCTCTTGGGAGCGGTGGTCGTGGAACCCCCATCCCTAGGACAGTGCATCTCATGCCTTCCAATCGGTGGAGTCTCCTTCTGCTCCTTTCCCTCAGATGTATCATCTACTCCACTCTCTGCATTAGTACCTGTGGAGAGAACATGAAAACGGTTGCTCACCTGTATCTCCATTGCTGGTACATAGACACTCCTCTTTCTTTTTCTGGAGGTCACATGCTGCCAAAGTTCTTCACTGTCCCTCTGTCCCCTCTGGGCAGCCTGCTCCGATTCTTCAGAACGTTGTGCCCGTAGAAGCATATCCTGATGTCTGTCCAGGAAATCTTCATTTTCTCGTATGCAACTCAGGGTCGATATTTGTTTCTCCAGACCTCGAACCTTCTCTTCCAATATGGAGACCAGCTTGCACTTTGTACAGACCAAGTTGCTTCTGTCCTGTGGAAGAAAGACAAACATGGCACAACCTGCGGGACTCTGTGCCTGCGGACACTCAAGGTAAATAAACCATCCCGGCCGGCCAGTGGCTTTACCCTGACGGGCCGGGCACCAAAGGTTGCTTACCCATAGTCTAGTTATTATGTAGTTCTGCCTTGAGTGCAGGTGACAGGACTAGATGACCTCTTGAAGTCCCTTCCAGTCCTGCACTTCTGTGATTCTATGAAAGACTGCCTGGGAGAATCTCATAATTTCCATATAGGCCATGAGTACTTTTAAATCCTTGGGAAACCTCTCAAAGTCCCTTCCAGTTCTACCATTCTATGATTCTATGATCAAGGTTGTAATCTTGTAACTCAAAGTTACTGGGCATATGACCATCTACTTAAGTAACACTTTGTCAAAACCAATGTAGCACTCAGAAGTCAGAATGTGTAAATTACTCTACATTTATGCTCTTTTTTTTTGGTTTAAGAATGAATGCCGATATTCTGCAACAAATAGTAGGCCCCATAGTAAATTCCACAGCTGCAGAATTACAGATACAGAGGCTCCCCAGGTTACGTAAACCCGATGTACACAAATCCGAGTTTATGGAAAAAGTTCTGTAAGCTAGAAGTAGGAGTGGTTTGGATTTTTTTTGCACGTAATGATCGGAGATACATTTCCGACTTACGCAAAATTCGAGTTACACAAGTCGGGGAGCGTCTGTACACAATTCTGTTCCCTATTATTTATCGTTTGCAGTACAGTGCGTCTCAGGGGCCCTGACCAAGATCAGGACCCCATTGGGCTGGAGAACATACAGCACAGAAAAAGCAATCCCTGCTCCAAAGTGTTTACAGTCTGTATAGAAAGGACAATTCTGCCCTGTCTATGTTGCACATTGCAAACACTGCAATCAGACATGTCCCCAGCAGAGCTGTAACTGGCTCTCCTGACTCAAGTGCAGTTGCACTATGGCTGTACTTGTAGCTGAGCTGCTTGTCAGCGTCTCCTGTGCACTATGGGCTTTAGTTTCACTTTGATTTTTTCACATGTTCCTCTCACTGCTCTTTGACAAGCTGATCTCCACAAACTCAGTTCCTGTAAAACTCTCCGAGGTTGTTCTTCCCTTAATGGTGACTTACTGACCCATTTGGACGCACGCCCACACACACAGAGAAGGGGACTGAACTCATTCTTTGCTTTGCTCTCGTCCCTTTGCCACTCCAGCAATTTGTGTGAGAGCATCTGAGACTGTTTTGTAAGCTGAAGAAAGCAGATGAGCTCCCAACCCTCCGGGTAAAGCAGCAGCAGCAGCAGCCTGGAAGGCTGTTGTAGAAGTCGGAAGGATTTGCAGCTGTAGGAGATACAGTATGTCCGGTGAGCAGAGCTGGAAGGGGAGAGGTAAAGCATTGCAGGGGGGGGGAGGGGAGGGAAGGGGGGATGGTTCAAACTTGGCTATAATGTCAGAAAAAAGACTTGTAGCAGTGAGGATTGTCACTGAACATGTTCTTGCGTTACAAGGGACAATGATTTTTCTCTTTGGGATCTAGCTATACCAAAAACTCTCTGATCCCCATTTCTACGTGGGGATGAGAACACACTTGGGCTAGGTCTACACTACAGCGGGGTTCCGACCTAAGATACGCAACTTCAGCTACGTGAATACCATAGCTGAAGTTGCGTATTTTAGGTCGGCTTACCTGGCGGTGAGGACGGGGGAAAGCCGACCGCTGCCGCGCTGCCGCCGACTCCGCTGCCGCCTCTTGTCGAGGTGGATTTCCGGAGTCGACGGCAGAGCGATCAGGGATCGATTTTACCGCGTCCTCACGAGACGCGGTAAGTCGATCCCCGATAAACCGATTGCTACCCGCCGGATCGGCGGGTAGTGAAGACGTAGCCATAGGCGATGATTAAAAGGTATAACAGAGACTGACTGATAATATTGTTCGGGGGTAACTGAAACTTTCTTGAACTGATCTTGGCAGTAAATGTGCATGATAGGCTCAGCTCCACGCTACACGTTGGCTGTAAGTGATCGTCACCAGACAAACATATTTAATATATAGTTACAATTGTGGCTTGATGATCAATGCACCCTTCCTAACTGGGAGTGTTAAATGCCCCAACTGCAATGTTGGAAAACAAACAAATGTGGTATTAAGGTTGCCCCCTCCCCAAATCCCTTATGTAAGTCCCAGAGCTAGGAGGTGTGAAGGGAAAAAAGACACTCTGTGATCTCTATAAGAGAAAGGGGAAAAACTGGCTCTGACAGTCTCAATTTACATACATTCACCGTAATGCAGGTCCATACGGTGTTGTTTATTTGGAGTTGATTTGTCATGTTTTTAAACTGTCATGTAACTTAGTTTATGAAAAGGAAATAAACTAGAAATGATATACCCTAGAGAAAGTGGGGCACCCTGGGCTGAAGAGTAATGGGTTCAAATTGGGCAGCTATTATTTGTTTTACCATAGTGCTTAGAAAGTCCTAGTTACAGACCAGGACCCCATTGTGCTGTACAAAGATGGTGCCTGTGACATTGCACTCCATATGTTTTATGGAAATATGCTTATGAGGGGAAATATGGTGTAACTGGAATATGCTTTATGCAAAAGGTCTCTTGTAAAGTATCATAACAAAGGTTATAACCTACTGAATATATTCCCCCTATGTGTATGCACGTATCATTCTTGTATCTGAAGCTAGAAATATAAAGTATAACTCTGTGGTCCTATTGTAATTATGCAAAGTGTGGGCCATTAATGGTGGTTTAGAATCTTGATGGCTCCCATTAACTAGGACAATTGGTTGTAAATGGTTTATTTACCTGCAAGCCTTCCTGTGTACATGTGGGCCAACCTAGGAAAAATGGAGACTAGGGGTACGTCTATACTTACCGGCTGGTTCGGCGGCAAGCAATCGATCTTCTGGGATCGATTTATCACGTCTTGTCTAGACGCGATAAATCGATCCCGGAAGTGCTCACCATCGACGCCGGTACTCCTGCTCCGCGAGAGGAGTACGCGGAGTCGACGGGGGAGCCTGCCTGCCGCGTGTCTACCCGCGGTAAGTAAGTTATTCACGTAGCTGAAGTTGCGTATCTTAGTTCGAACTGGGGCCTTAGTGTGGACCAGCCCTAGGGGGTCTTACAGTGACATGTGACCATGTCACCTGATAATGAAATCCATCTTAACCCTTGTACATTTCCATTGATGAGGAGGGGGTGGGGACAAGCACATACAAAAGATTCCTGCCTTGTGCCAAAGCTATAAAAGGGGGTGGAGCAGGACAAGGGGGGCCAGTCATGAGAAAACCCCTGCTTACCACCTGAGATGTCTGCTGAAACTAACAGACAGCACCAGGGGAAAGGATTAGGCCCAGACTAGGAAGGATTCCAGTCTGTGAAAGAAGCTTATTGGAACATCTTTGAGGGTGAGATATTACCTGTAATCAGTTTCTTAATGTATTAGGCTTAGACTTGCATGTTTTGTTTTATTTTGCTTTGTGACTTACTTTGTTCTGGCTGTTATTATTTGAAACCACTTAAATCCTACTTTTAATACTTAAACAAAAATGATTTTATTATTAATAAACCCAGAGTAAGTGATTAATACTGGAGGGAAGGAAACAACTGTGCATATTTCTCTATCAGTGATATAGAGGGCGAACAATTTATGAGTTTACACTGTATAAGCTTTATACAGAGTAAAACGGATTTATTTGGGGTTTGGATCCCATTGGGAACTGGGTGTCTGGGTGCTGGAGACAGGTAACCTGCTGAGCTGTTTTCACAAAGTCTGACGCTTTGGGGGCGTGGACCAGACCCTGGGTTTGTGTTCCAGCAGGTTAGCCTGTCTGGCTCAACAAGGCAGGGTTCTGGAGTCCCATGCTGGCAGGGAAAACAGGCTCTGAGGTAATTTCAGCACATCAAGTGACAGTCCCAAGGGGATCTCTGTGATTGTGACGGATTTTGTTACCATCCCTAGTGTGACGGGTTGGATCACAGAACCCCCCTTGGCAGCTGCCACCTGATGTGCCAAGACTACCTCTGTCCCTGCTTTTCCTGCCAGCTCAGGACTCCAGCACCCTGTCTTGCTGAGCCAGACACTCCCGTCTGCTCCAACACAGACCCAGGGTTGGAATTACTTGCCCCAAAGCTGCAGGTTTACCTGAAAGCAGTTAACAGAAGTGTTCCTGTTTTTGACACTCAGATGCCCAACTCCCAGTGGGATCTAAACCCAAATAAATCCGTTTTACCCTGTATAAGGCTTATACAGGGTAAACTCATAAATTGTTCACCCTCTATAACACTGATAGAGAGAGATGAACAGTTGTTTGCTCCCCTAGGTATTAATACATACTCTGAGATAATTAATAAGTAGAAAAGTATTTTATTAAATACAGAAAGTAGGATTTAAGTGGTTCCAAGTAGTAACAGACAGAACAAAGTAAGTCACCAAGCAAAATAAAATAGACATAGATTTGCACATTTTAATCAAACTGAATACAGATAATCTCACCCTCAGAGACACTTCAGTAAGTTTTTTTTTTCTTTTTTTTTTCTTTTCCCCCCTCAGACTGGACCCCTTCCAGCCTGGGCACAATTCTTTCCCCGGTACAGCTCTTGTTCCAGCTCAGGTGGTAGCTAGGGGATTCTTCATGATGGCTCCTCTCCTCCCTTTGTTCTGTTCCACTCCTTTATATATCTTTTGCATAAGGCGGGAATCCTTTTGTCCCTCTCTGGTTTCCCACCCCCTCCTTCTCAATGGAAAGACACCAGGTTAAAGATGGATTCCAGTTCAGGTGACATGATCACATGTCACTGAAAGAGTTCATTGCCCACTTGCCAGAACACGCATATACAGGAAGACTTACAGGTAAAACACACCCATCTGCAGACAATTGTCTTGGTTAATGGGAGTCCTCAAGATTCCAAACCACCATTAATGGCCTACACTTTGCATAATTACAATAGGCCCTCAGAGTTATATTTCATATTTCTAGTTTCAGATACAAGAGTGATACATTTATACAAATAGGACGATCACACTCAGTAGATAATAAACTTTGTAATGATACCTTACAAGAAACCTTTTGCATGAAGCATATTCCAGTTACATTATATTCACTCAATCAAATTTTTATAAAATCATATAGACTGCAACATCACACCCTTCCCCTGAGCTTACTGACATAGACTTGGACACTGACCATGGCGGAGGCAGAATACCTAAAATTCAGTTTGGGGCTCCCCTATGGGGCAGACACTTCTGTGTCCCCCAAAAGAGAAAGAGACCCTGATCCAGCTGTAGGTTCACAACTACCAGCTATGACAGACCTTTCACTGGCCAGCAAAATCTCCCCCCCTCCATTCACTGAGGTTGGGTTTGCTTCCAGCTAGAGTCCTTGGGGTTTGTTCCCACCGCAGCAGTCACCAGGACCGCAACTTCCAGCTCCAGGATACATGTCTCTGTGCACCTCTTCCACTCCATTACAGCCAGGTCATGCTGCTGGGTCTTAATTGTTTTGTCTCGTAAGTCCAGGCTGGTGGGCAGCCTTTTCTTTTTCCAGGGCAGCCTTTTCCCAGGCAAATTGTACATCAATTTCCATTTGTCTTCCCTTAAGACAATCACTCGATGAACTGGGATACCAGAGAACCCCCTCCTGCCAGAACAGACACCCCTCCACTCCTATCTTGCGAAGTTAGACACTTCAGTCAGCTTCAGCACAGACACAGAGGTTGGGCCACACCCGTCTGCAGTTCACTGACACTGACACAGAGGTGCACTCAGCTCAGGGGTGTCTTAGTTAACAGACTTTCCCAGCGCCCAGTGTTCAGTCTTTCTGGGCAATTTGCAACTTGTGTAGTTCTAGCTTCTTCTGATCTTCATTCTTACTTATTTTGCTTCCTTTTCTGTCCCTACTTCCCTTTCCCGAAATAAGCAAACAGAAAATAACAAACCAGTCACCACTTTGTCTGTTCTTCAGCCGCCACACTTAAAACACTTAAAATCACTACCAGTATCTCAAAGCAATCAGCTGTGCACAGCTGCTGACTGTGATCCTGCCGACTACGCCACTGTGACGGGTTGGATCACAGAAACCCCCTGGGAGCTGCCAACTTATGTGCCAAGACTACTTCTTCCCCCTGCTTTCCCTGCCAGCTCGGAACTCCGGCACCCTGTCTTGCTGAGCCAAACACTCCCACCTGCTCCAACAAAGACCCAGGGTCTGAATTACTTGCCCCAAAGCTGAAGGTTTACCTAAAAGCAGCTAACAGAAGTGTTCCTGTTTTTAACGCTCAGATGTCCAACTCCCAATGGGGTCTAAACCCAAATAAATCCGTTTTACCCTGTATAAAGCTTATGCAGGGTAAACTCATAAATTGTTCCCCCTCTATAACACTGATAGAGAGATATGCACAGTTGTTTGCTCCCCCAGGTATTAATACATATTCTGAGTTAATTAATAAGTAAAACATGATTTTATTAAATACAGAAAGTAGGATTTAAGTGGTTCCAGTTTCTTCCAATTATCCTGGGGGGTGGAGAGGCTCTCTTTAGCCAGCTGAAGACAAAATGGAGGGGTCTCCCATGGGTTTAAATAGACTCTTGTGGGTGGAGACCCCCCCTCTTCACTCCTATACAAATCCAGCTCCAAGATGGAGTTCTGGAGTCACCTGGGCAAGTCACATGTCGATGCATGACTCAGTCTTTACAGGCAGAGGCCATTGTCCACATGGTATCTTGTATGTCTCCAGGAAGACTTCTCATGTGGATTGGAGCATTCCAAGATGCATTGTTCCCCAAGTGCTTCCTGATCAGGTACTTAACCTTGCAAATTCATAGACTCATAGACTTTAAGCTCAGAAGGGACCATTATGATCATCTAGTCTGACCTCCTGCACAATGCAGGCCACAGAATCTCACCCACCCACTCCTGTAACAAATCCCTAACCTATGCCTGAGTTATTGAAGTCCTCAAATCGTGGTTTAAAGACCTCAAGGTGCAGAGAACCCTCCAGCAAACTGACCAAATGCCTCACAAAGCTTACTTAGAAATCAAGCAAGTATACAGCCAATATTCTTAACCTCAAGTACAAAATGATGTATGTGTACCAATAGGATGAATAGACATAGTAGACCATAACCTTTACAGAGATATGTTACATGGCACAGGCAGCACAAAACATATTCCAGTGATGTCATATTCCCATAAAGTATTATGGGGTACAGCGTCACACCTAGCTTGTACAAAAGTTTTTCCCAAAAAACAACATCTCAAATATTGACTATGGCTTGGGCTAAAAAGGAGTAACGTTGATGTCAGGAGTAGGAGCCAGTTTTCAAGGAGAGAAATTGTGAGCTGGTATTCCTCTTGAATGAAAATGGAACAAATAAGAGACATACTGACAAGAGTTATAGATGTCCAAAAGAACTTAAAACCAGAGCTTTGCAAAAGGAATTAAAATAAAACCTAAAGAAAGACCTAAAACTGGAGAGCTGGAGGCTTAATAAAATAAATTAAAACAAGACCAAAAACAAACGTGCCAGACTTCACAGAAGGAATAGAGCAACATCTTGAAGCTTCCCAGAAAGGACTGAGAGAATCTTGGTTGGGAAAGCAGTTACAAAGCAGTCTGGGCAGAACTTAAATCCCCATTACACAATTACCTCTGGGTCGCCAAGGTGAATTGATGAGGTGACCTGCAACATGACTATCATGAATCAGAAAGTTTTCCACAAAAACTGGGAGACCAGGAAAGCTCTGTCCTGCTTGGTACTTGGTAAGGAAGACAAGCTGCAGCAAGGACTTAAGGAGCTGAAAAAGCATTTAAAAAAGAAAGTCAGAGTCACAGAACACTGAGGAAATCAGCCACCTGGGAGTGGAACTGGGCCAGAGAACTTTGGCTAAGACTAGATAGTTATAACATCATTTGTAACCCACAGTGGCCCAGAGGGGAGAGGTTACATTTGTACTGTCGAGATGGGACAAAGTACTATCTTTGGTGTGTGTGTGTGGGGGGGGGGGGAAATCCCCAGAAGGCTCCTTTGGTTCAGTTCAACATCTCAGCCCAAATGAGTGGCTAGGAAGATGAAGAGTGGGTGAGGGAGGGCAGTTATAGCAGCCCTCTTGTGGTGCTGAATAGTTTACCCCCAGAAAAGAGACTGTTATCCAGATTTGGTACAAGCACAGTGTATCAGAAACTAAAGCTGATGCTGATCAATGCATGATCTGCCACTAATGAACAATACACGACCTTATCAGTGATGAAGCACTCAGTGTATCCTACATCACTGAGACTGGACTGAAACAGGTCTTGTTCCAGCCCACCTCAGCCTCCCCAGCCACGCCGTACATCACAGTCCCAGGCAGGACAGAAAGGCAGGTGGCCCTGCATTCATTGTCTCTACATATATCAAATCCAAGAGAGGTGCCTCAGGTAAGACAACTTTATTCAAATTCATTCACATGGCAGTAGAAACCAGAGTCAAAGTTAACAGATTTTATGCTCATTTACAGACAACCACAGACTAAAGGATCTGATGAAGTGGGTTTTAGCCCACAAAAGCTTATGCACAAATAAATTTGTTTGTCTTTAAGGTGCCACAGGACTCCTCGTTGTTTTTGCTGAAACAGATTAACACTGGTACCCCTCTGAAACAGAGTGAAGTGTTCATAAAGGAACTCATTGATATCTTGTCAGCAATGGTGGTGAAATACCCCAGATTTTTCATCCCGGGAAACTTCAAAATGCATATTAACAAGGCCATGGATGCCCCAGAACTCATCTCCTCCTTTGCCTCCCTAGTAGTTTAATAGGTCATCTCTGGTCCAACCCACACAGCTGGTCGCACACTGGACTTCCTCTTAGGCCTAGATGTCAAGATAAAGGACATCAGAGCACAGCCAATGCCTTGGACAGACCATCACCACATTAGGGCAATGGTTAGAGACCTTCCTGGGCCTAGGCAACAAGAAAGACCAATGATCCTGATTCAACCACAAGGAATCACAGATTATAACAAATTCCAAAGCCTGCTAGATGACAACAGCACACAACCCACAGGACAAGCTGTCAAGGACTTGGTGAATCATTATAATTCTACACTAGCCTAGACCATTGAGATGTTGGTCCCCAAATAGCCGCTGCCTCCCCATTGCCCACACACTACAACACCTTTCTCCAAATGAAGAGGAGGTGGAAACTCAAGCACCACTGACAGAAAATGAAGGCAGGTGCAGACAGGATGAAACATAATGAATTCCTACAAGCCTATGCTGAGTCTGTAATGGAGGATGTCTGCACTTTGAGCTGGGGGCACTCTGCTGCAAATGCTTCTCCCCCTCAGGACAGAATGAGAGATCAAACAACCCATGCCGGATGTACAATCACATTGCTTTTTTCATTACTGGAAGGCACTCAGATATTAATATGAGGAGTGGGATAGAAGAACCTGGACAGAACAGAATAGCGTACAATACAGTAGAATCCTTGACATGTAGTTTGGAACCAGCCATTAATCTGAGCTGTCCGGGCTACAGATAGGAACTAGAAGGAGAGGGGGGTAAACAGTAGAAGTGGAGATGTCCTCTGGGTCCCTCTCTTTGGATAACGATGGTAAAGGTCCAATGGTGTCACAGTGGATCCTGTAGTCGCAGCAGAGGGTGGAGATGGCAGCCCTGATGGTGAAGTTCACTCCTTCCTGTCCATCCATCTTCCAACCAGTCAGATGCTGCTTTTACCCCCAAAGCTTTTTTTAAGGATCCCAAAAGGCATGATGGACAGAATAGCCCAGCTCTTCATTATTTTGATCGCCAGTTAGGCCCAACTTTGGACCATACTTTCTAGTCCCACGCTCCTCTTGTTTAACAGACATGTTTATAACAGTCTTTGAGCGGCTGTGAGGGTGGTAAAGAAATAATGAAGAGGATAGGTCACTGCTTCATAGTGATCTGGATCGGTTGGTAAATTGGGCTCAAGCGTACAATATGAGTTTTAATACAGCTATATGCAAATTGTAACATAGAGCAGATGGGCCCCTTTGTCTTCTGCCTGTTCTGTACCCACAAACCAACCAGAGACCTCTGCTTTGGTGCAATCACCCGTGCTCTTTATTTACAGTACAGGTTCCCACCACCTTTTAGCTACAGACAGTGTCAGAATCACAGCCTCAGGGGCAGCTAGCTTCTGCAGCCAGCAGGGGAGAGTGGCCTCTAACTACCTGTCTCCTCCCTTCCCTCTCCCAGGCTTCCTTCCCGCCAGCCTTTATGTAGCCCCTGACTAACAAGGCCGGCAGCTGTTCCCTATTTGCCAGCTTCGTCCTTCCCTAGCTTCTCTGCTCCCTTCCAGTGGCTTTTGTCCGGGGAAGTCTCTTCCCCTCTTTTGGGCAATCACCAGCATCCTCTATGGGAGATTCCTTCATCCTGCTCCCGCAAAAAGTACACTGGTCGGGGGGTGGCTATTCCCATAGCTCTGCCGCCACCCACAGGTCCTCACACCAATCACACCCCCGCAGGCATCCCTTCTCTTTTATCCCCTTTCCTTTTGGTAGGAGGTCAAGGCCAATCCCAACCTCCTGCTGGACATCCTGGGGCTTGAGTTCTCCCAAGCCACCAAGCGGGGTCCCCACTTCTTCTCCTGGGAGCTATGTGGTGGGGAGCTCCAGTTGCCCCTTTTCTCCCTCCAAGGGGGTTGGGCTGGCCATCTCCCCTACATATCCTTCCCCTCTGTCTAGTCTATCCGCGCTCTGTTGTCTAGGGTTCTCATGTTCATTACCTCGAGGACTTTGCTCCTGCTCCTCCCTGGGGCTTCTCAGTCTAGCGGTCCCTTCCCCGTTCTTTGGGGACCTTTCCTTTTCCCTCTGGGGGGAGGGCCCCAATCCATACCAAACACAATGGGGTATGGTAACCCCTCTACTACGCCAACCCGCTTCCATTTAAAGCTGCCCTGCACTTCTAGGGGCACCTGGGACACCGGGAAGTATCTCTTCTCTCCCTGGATACACTCCAGGGCCATCCATGTGGCCACCCAGTGCAGTTTTATCAGCCCCCTCTGGACGAGCGAGCAGGCTGAAGCTGTATCCATCAGGCCCCTTTGGGGTTTCCTCCCCACTTTCACCGGGACAGTGGACAGCCTCTGCCCCCTTGTCCACCCTCCAGCATTAGTCCAGCCAAAACATTTGGCTCACCCACATTCCATATCTGGGCAGTCCCCCTTTTTGTGTCCTGGCCGCCCGCACTGCCAGCAAACAATCACTCCTCGGGGTTCCTCCTTCCTCTTTGAAAGGGTTCCCTCAGCTTCTTCCCCAACTCTGTCTTTATAGGGTCAGCCCTCCCTTCAGGGAATGTCTGCCTCCGTGTACTCCTCAGTTAGCTTGAGTTTTACTGGACAGAGTGTTTGTGAAAATGCTACATTTTAAGTGACTGAGAATATTCTTGGAAAGCAAATTTTGAGTCGACCGTGCTTGGCTGATATTGCCTGACCCAGACTTGGATATTCTCGGGGAGGCTCTGTAGCAATTGTTCTAGGACTAGGGCATCCATTATCTCCCCCACTGTTTGTGTCTCGGGCCTTAGCCAGTGGGTGGCCCAGTCCATCAGTCTCTGGGAGAATGCCCAGGGCTGCACAGCCCCTGTCCATTGGGCCGACGGGAACTTTTGGTTGTATTTCTCTGCTGACAGGCCCCCCTGGTCTAGAATGGCCGCCCTAACCATCTCATAATGCCGAGCCTGTTCCTCACTCAAGGCCATATAGGCCACTTGAGCATCTTCTGCCAGGTAGGGGAGCCAGCCATGGGGCCCAGGTTGCCCTATCCCATCCGGTGCCCATGGCTACCCACTCGAACATACCGAGGAAGGCATCTGGGTCATCTGACGGGCCCATTTTACAGAGTCCCAAGCCCGGTGGCCGGGTGCCATCCCCTACCGCAGGACTCACCATTCATTGGGAGTTGCTGCTTCACGCTGGCCTGCTCTCTTATAAAGTCCTGTAGGCCTTTTTGTTGTTCTGCCTGCCAGGTTAGCAAGAGCTGTCTCTCGGCCTGGAGGGGCTGCTGGAAGCTTTGCAGGGCCTTCTGCATCTGCTCCTGCTATTTGACAAGCCATTGCAGGGTCTGCTCCATCTCCAGGCCGCCAACCCCATCCATTGGCTCAGGATCCTGGACAAGCCCCCGTATGTAACAGGGCACAGACAGGCCCCTTTGTCTTCTGCCTTTCGGCTCCCACAAACCAGCCAGAGATCTTTGCTTTGGTGCAATCACCGGTGTTATTTATTTACAGTACAAGTTCCCACCAACTTGTAGCTACTGACAGTATCAGGCTTACAGCCTCAGGGACTGCTAGCTTCTGCAGCAAGTAGGGGAAAGTGTCCTCTAACTCCCTGGCTCTCTTCCTGCCAGCCTTTATATAGCCCCAGGCTAACGAGGCCGGCAGCTGTTCCCTATTTGCCACTTAGGGCTGGGCTTACTCAGCCAGCTCCAATTCCCCTTTCCTGGTTGGAGCTGGAATGACAGAGGGCTGGCTCAGGGTTTCCTAGCCAGCACCTGTCACACAAATGTATACTTCTAGGAACAAAGAAGGTAAGCTGTACTTACAGGATGGGGGACTCTATCCTGGGAAACAGTGTCTCTCGGAAAAAGATCTGTGGGTCCTGGTGGATAATCAGTTGAACATGAGTTCTCAATGTGACACTATGGCCAAATTTCCTAATTAGAACCTAGGATACATAAACCGGGGAATCTTGAGTAGGAGCAGAGAGGTTATTTTACCTGTGGATTTGGCTCTGGTGCAATCACTGCTAAAATACAGTGTCCAGTTCTGATGCCCATATGTTGATAAATGGGAAAGGGTTCAGAGAAGAGCCATGAGAACGATTAAAGGATTAGAGAACATGCCTTTATAGTGATAAGCTCACGGAGCTCTGTCTATTTAGCTTAACAAAGAGAAGGTTAATGGGTGACTTGATTAGAGTCTATAAATACCTACATGGGGAACCAATATTGAATTATGGGCTCTTCAGTCTAGCAGAGACAGGTCTAACACAGTCCAATGGCTGGTAGTTGAAGCTAGACATATTCAGACTGGAAATAAGGCATAACTTTATAACGGTGAGTGTAATTAACCATTGGAACAATTTACCAAGGGTTGCAGTGGATTCTCCATCACTGGTAATTTTTAAGTCAAGGTTGGATGTTTTTCTAGAAGATCTGTGATAGGAATTATTTTGGGAGGATTCTGTGGCCTGTGATATACAGTGGTGTGATGGGGTATATAGTTCCACATTGGAACTTAAGGAGTTAAGGAGAAGTTCTGGGCCCAGGTGACTCCGCCCCTGCCACCTGTACAGCCTGCTCCTGCTGGAGGAGGATCTTAAAAGGGAGCAAGACAGCTCAGAAGTGGACAGACCTATCCCGAGAGCTCCCGAATGAGGGAACTGCAGAAGCCTTCGCTCTCAGGAAGAGGCTACCAGCTGAGCCCAGCTGGATTTCTCCTCTCTTATGTTGAACTTTGAGTCTTTTTGGGGAGGCGAATGATTGGAAGTGGCCCAGGAGGCACCTTTCAGGTGCTCCAGGGTGCTTGATACTGTTGCCTCTCATAGGGCCCTGGATTGGAGCCCATTGGAGAGAGAGGGCCCAGGCCCTTTTCACGTGGAAGGGAGGTTCATGCCCTCGGCAGCAGCCCTCTCAGAAGTAAGGAGAGAGTAGAGACATTCAAAGCCCCGAGGCAAGGATGAGCCACCTATAGGGGTCAGGAGGTGGACTTACATCCTAACCACAGGTAGGGCCTTGGGACTCTGTATATTTCTCTGAACTCTCTAACTCCAGAAAGGGGCATGAATTGGTGACCCAACTGGAGGGTATGCCGGCAAGAGTTGTTGTTGAAGATGAGGTGTGTGGGGAGTGGAGGCCCAGTGACCTAACCACAAGGGGACACCACCGGTAAGCCCAGCCCTCTGTCAGAAGGGAATAAAATTAGACGATCACAATGGTCCCTTCTGGCCTTGGAATCTATGAATCTCTAGCAGGAGATCTTTTTGTTTGGGCTAATTTGTCTTTCTGTCTCCCTTTTTCGTACCTTTTCCCCATCATCATTTCTTGTTACATGTGTTTAGAATATTGTATATCGGGGTGGACAACCTGGGGCTCCAGAGCCACATGCGGCTCTCCAGAAGTTAATATGCGGCTCCTTGTATAGGCACCGACTCTGGGGCTGGAGCTACAGGTGCCAACTTTCCAATGTGCCGGGGGGTGCTCACTGCTCAACCCCTGGCTCTGTCACAGGTCCTGCCCCCACTCCACCCCTTCCCGCCCCTTCCCCTCAGCCTGCCGTGCCCTCACTCCTCCCCTGCCCCTCCAGAGCCTCCTGCATGCCACGAAACAGCTGATCGGGAGGTGTGGGGCGGGAGGGGGAGGCGCTGATTGGCAGGGTTGTTGGTGGGCAGGAGCCGCTGGGAGCGGGGTAGGGGAGCTGATGTGGGGCTGTTGACGTATTATGTGGCTCTTTGGCAATGTACATTGGTAAATTCTGGCTCCTTTTCAGGCTCAGGTTGGCCACCCCAATTTCTCATCATTAGGCTCACAAATGGGGTAGGTCTATCAGTCCGCAAGTCTTACAACCGCCACCCCTAACACAGGAGGGGCCCTTTGCAGCAGTATCTCGAGCCCCAGTGGAGTGCATTGCTGTCGGTGTGCTGCGGCCTCTGCCTGACACAGACGCTGGCAATCAATATTTGCTGGTAGCTACGGATACTTCACAAAATGGCCTGAGGCTTATCCGATAAGACATCCAGAGGCTGTGACAGTAGCAGATTAATTATTCACCAGATCTGGGGTCCCAAGTGAGTTGCACAGGAATTTAGAGGCGGATTAAAGTTCCGTGGGGCCCTGGGCCAGAGTAAGTGGGGGGGGGCCCCTCCCCACAACTTCTGCCCACAGTCCCACCCCCATTCTGCCCCTTCTGCCTGCGGTCCTGCCCAGGGCCTCACACCGTTCTCTCCCTTCCCCAATGGCCCCGCCCTTGTTCTACCCACGGTCCCATCCCATTCTGCCCTCCCCACTGCAGCTCCCCGTTTGCTCCCTGGGGCCGCAGCGGGAAGTGACAGCTTCCCCAGCCCTGAGGCAAAAGGAGGGACCTAGAGCTCCTCCGGTCTTATGGCTGCAGCCGGGGTCCCGGTGCTGGGGCTTCCCCTGCTGCCCAGCGCTGCTGCCGGGGAGCATAGGGGGATTGGGGTGCGGGAGCTTCCCGGTGCGGAGGCTTCCCCTGCCCCGCCCTGCCTGGCGCTGATGCCGAGGAGCATAGCTGAGTCAGGGAGCGGGGGCTTCCCCGGCCCCACCCTGCCTGCCCAGCGCTCCTGCCAGGGAGCAGAGCGGGGTGAGGGCACATGGGCTTCCCCTACTCTGTCCGGCACTGTTTCCAGGGAGCAGGGGCGGGCGCAAAGACTTCCCCTGACCTGCCCTGGCCCTTGTCTGCTCTGGGGGTGGGGTGCCCATTTTTCCAGGGCCCCCTAATTGGACGGGGCCCAGAGGCCCATTGGCTAATCTGCCACTGCATGGATCAAAGGGGAAACTGTGACTCCAAAGTGTTTCAGCAGGTTTGTGAGATTCTAAGGATCCCCAACTCACCCCACCCCAGCTCACACACAGTCTGTTGGGGTGGTGGGAAGGTTCAATAGGCTGCTGGGGGCTCAGCTGGCTTCTGTTGTACAACACACCAAAGGGACGGGGACCAGTATGTCCCATTCCTTGTGATGGCTGATAGAACACCAGGCTATGAGAGTACGAAGCGTACCCCAGAACTCCTCATGTTTGGGCAGGGGCTCAGCACCCCAGCAAACCTCTTGCATGGAGTCCCTGAAGAGGAACAGAGGGATTTGAACCATCTGGACTACGTAGAAACCCTACATCTACAACCCAGAATCGAAAGAGTTCACAACTTCGCTAGAGCAAATGTGAGGACAGCCTCTGACAAACTGAAAAAACCCCTCTGTGATGTAAGGTCATGTGGGGAGGTGTTTAAGGGGGGGATCCAGTTCCACAATCTTAGCACTTTCTCCTCCAATCAGAAAGGACCTGCATGGCCTCACATATTGGCTAATGGCTCAGGCTAAAAAGGGGTAACAAAACCATGTTACTCACGGGTTCTGTGAAAGTGAAATTTTGAATATTGAATTGTTGCAATGAGCTACATGTAAAACAAGCAGAAACTACAGATAAAATATTATTCAGAGGAATTATTATTCAGTGAATTCTGAATAAAAATGAAAGAAAATCAGTCTGTTTGCACAATTCACTGACAGAAAACAGAGGCAAGAGAGTTTAGCTGAAGTATCCATTAACAGTTATCCTCACAGCTCCAGTCTGCCCGTCGCTACCTTATTATCTGTGCAATGATGTTATGCATATAATTTGTTTCCCACAGATTCACATCCTGATGGTCAAGACCCTGGAGGACCTGAACTGAGAATTGTCCTTGTTGGTAAAACTGGAGCTGGGAAAAGTGCGACAGGAAACACTATCCTTGGCGAGAGAAAGTTTGAGTCCAAGCTCAGTGTAAAGTCAGTAACTGAGACTTGTGCTAAAGGGAGGGTAACACGGGATGGGAGGGAGGTTGTGGTTATCAATACGCCTGATATTTTTGATACAAAGGCCCCTGTTGAAGAATCTGCCTGTGAGATCATTCGCTGTATCATGCTCTCCTACCCGGGCCCCCATGCTCTGGTGCTAGTTACACAGCTGGGCTGTCACAATGAGGAGGATAAGGCAGCAGTCAGGCGAATACAAGAGATTTTTGGAGTTGAGGCTCTGAGGTACATGATCGTCTTATTCACCTGGAAAGAAGACTTAGAAGATGACTCACTGGATGATTATATAAGAGACTTGGACAACCAAGATCTTCGTAAGTTGATTAAAGATTGTGGGGACCGATGTTGCACTTTCAACAATAAAGCAACTGGCACAGAAAGGGATGAGCAGATAAATGAACTGAGGAAAGTGATTGAGGAAACGGTGCAGGTGAATGAAGGCCAATGTTACAGCAATGAGATGTATAAATATGCCAAAGAGAAGATTGAACAACAGGAGAGGGCACTTGAGAAAACGTACAGAGAACTAGAGGAAGAAAAAGTAAAAGATATAATACATCACTTCAAGGAGAAATATAAAAACATAAAGGAAGGCTTAAACTCAAGGCCGGAGGAAGTAAAGGAAATACATCTAGAACTAGGCGAGACTGTATATCGAGCTTTAGATACGCTGTCAGAAGCTCAAAAAGCCACAGAGGCAGAACAGGAAGAAAACCCGCTGAAAGAAATACAGAAATACTACAAGGAAAAGGTAAAACAAGGGAAGAAGGACGCAATGATGGTAATGAGATTAGCTCTGTATTTGCATATTTAATTACACTTACTCCTGTGCAATTGGGACCTAAACTAAATTCTGCGGTATTTAGGGGAATCTGGCCTTGTGAGGGGCTGAGTACTGAGGGGTCTGGCACCTTGCCAAAGGCACTCAGCCGTTCAGCAGATTGAAATCCCAGGGCTGTAATTATAGTGACACTGATCACCTTTAGAAAGTCATTTGAAATCTACTAATGAAAAAGGCTATATGAGAGTGAGGTATTTATTAATTATTAATTACTTATTAATAATTGAATTAAGTTTTAATTATTAGTATAACTGTAAGTGCTCTAAACCATTTACTCTTATCTTTTCCTGGATCATCTCCCTGGTTGTTCATCTCCTTATTAATAAGCCTCATCAACCTGTCTTCATATGACCGTTTTTCTGTGCCTGTCATTGTTCTTGCTTCCCAGCCCCGAATCCCCCATGTTTCTGTCTCCTTTTAGAGATGGGCTAATGAGCACTGAACATAGCTTTCCAGGTGAGGGTTTTGTTCATGCAGAATTAGGGTTGCCTAGTGCTGCCTTGTGACTGTCCAGGAAGAGGGTGGTAGATAAACCTCCACCGCTGAACCCTGGAAATACAGAATTCCGAGCTGGAATGAAGGTGGGGAGTTGGAGCTCAGAGCTGAGGCAGGAGAGGGTAGCAGAGTATATGCTCCAGAGCTGGTTTGTGGGTGGAGGGGGCTGTGAGGCCTGGAGTTGAGGCAGGAGGGGTTGAGGCAGAGCTGGGCTGGGGCAAGGATATGTGTTGGGTAGGTAGAGTCACGCTGGAGGCTGCAGGATGGGGGGAGGGCATTGAAGTTGAACAGGGAAGCATGGGAGTAGTTGCAGGAAGAGGAGCAGCAGTGCAAGTAAGTGGGTCTCCTCCGTGCCAGCAAGCGATTTATAGCCGGTATGGGGTAGGGGAAAGACACCGTACCGCCCCCAGCCCCTCCACGGATCTGCCTCTCAGGAGAACAGGGCTGGGAGCGCTACGGCAGCCGGAGGAGCTGACGGTGTTCTGCTCCTTTCCCTCTGCC
>NW_020664597.1:318074-333713 GCF_002925995.2 Terrapene triunguis | reverse complement strand
TTCTAAATCATCTTTCCGAGTGAATAACAGGATCATGTACCTCATGGATCCAGCTCCAAAAATATCTTTTATTCGTTTGACTGCTTTTTTTTCCTCCTCAGTGTACCGGCTCAGTGGCACCACTAGAACGATAGCATGGGGCCCTGGGGAGGAGACTACAATACAGCGACTGATCTCTCGACAAGTTTCTTCCATTGGTACATGTGTGTCAAAAATGCCAGGAGTATCAACCACCACCACCTTCCTCTCATTCCAGATGCTTGTCTCCTTACTGCATTTTGCAGTTACAGACTTTGCTGCAAGTCTGGACTCAAACACTTTCTTGCCAAGGATGGTGTTTCCTGTTGCACTTTTCCCAGCTCCAGTTTTACCAACAAGGATGATTCTCAGTTCTGATTCCCCAGTGTAGCGGCCGACATCCCCTGGGGCTGTTGGGAACGTGTGAGATATACATGACATTACAAAGAAAACCAAGTAGAGGTGGGTAGGTTTGAGGATTTCTGCCTATACAGCTATAGACATTTGAAATGTGCAGAGATTAAGACATTTTCACTTTGGAATTGAATGGCAGAGTGATGTAGGGCCCCATCCAACTCCCATTCAAGTCACTCCACACTGGGAATCTTTCCGCTGACTTCACTAAGAGTTGGATCAGGATCTTAGGGCACTAACTTCTCACCTCTGAGAGTTTAGCTTCGGGTCTAGTGATCATTGGTTTACTGGCCTCATCAGAGTCACTAGTGGACATTGGTCCACATCCCAGAAGACCAGGCAGTCTGGGCCATCTCTACACTTGGGGGAGACAGGATTGGAACAGCAGTGCTCCTGGCAGGTCGGGAATGTGGTGCACTGACAGTCTGGGTGAGGGAGAGTCTCTTTCAGAGTGGCTGCATGCACTGTCCTTGGCTCTTCAGCCTTTATACCCCTGGGCAGTAACGATTATAAAAAAGTCCCCAACTATAAAAACCCGTTTTAAAACCTCTTTTGTGTCACGAGCTCCTGCTACACTTCTGACCTTGTTCCTAGGGGTTCTTACCCTTATTTCAGATATTTGCATCAACAGTCAGTGCAGAACAATAATCTCAAAGGGGAAGGAGCTCACCTGCAGACAGTAAACCTTTAAGTATTTATATTTATATTAATTAAGGGCAAAGAAGGGACAGGATAGAGCCCTGATTGTTATTTCCTTACCGTCGGTTTGTTCTTTCTTTATCCAGCTTTCCATTTTTAGTTGAAATATCTGTTGAAAAACAATTGTATTTAAAATCTAGACGAACCTTTCCACAGAAGAACGTACTACAGATATTCAGATATAAGAGAAACGTCAACAACCATGTTTGAATACCTTTGTGTCAAATATGAAGTTGCCCCTCTGCCTTTAAACTGGAAAGGATTATGGCCGAAAATTAAATATAAAAGAAGAGAAATGTGAATGACAGATTTTGAAGACACTTTACTAAAAATTGTGAAGAAAATGTGGACCTGATTTTGAATACTGGCCCCTAACTTTGCACCTGAAATTGTATAGGCATACTTAATTGTGGCTAGGAATGGCTGGAAAATGGAATTTCCATCCCCCCAGCCCACCCCCCACCCCCAAATCCAGACATAGAAATTTGTTTTGGCCTAATTCAGGGCAAAAGTTTTCAAATCTCAAAAATTTTGTGAAAGGAAATATTCTGAAATATTATTTCAATGTTTTGTAAATTAAATATTTGATTTCAAAAACATTGAAATAATGAATTAAACAAATTACAAATAATTCATATGATAATGTAATAGAAATGTAACATGAAAGTTGGAATGACCTTACTGAAATGTACACGCCTATACAACCTTAACTCTACCTGCCTTGAAGCAGCAATAGTCACTGGGAATTATTGGCATGCACTCCAGCTGCATTCACTGTGTTAGGTGTAGCTGTACTGAGTGGTGGAGGGATTAGTTGGAACAGCTTGGTAGAGACGTGACTGTGGTACAAGGAAATCTGGGGATTAGAGTGAGAAGCATCAAAGAGCAGTGACTGTAATATGAGGAGATCTGGTCTGAGCCTCCCAGGTGCATGATCAAAGACAAGAGGTACATGTGCACCTTGAGGGCTCCAGTATGCATCATTTCAGCATTGGGTTGTGTCAGTTGTGTCCGTGGCGGTGCATGGAGACTGTCAACAGTGGGGTGGGATATGAGAGTAATCTGTGGGTTTAAGGAAGGGTAAGTGAAAGTACAGTAGTAGGTGGAATCCTGTGAGTAACGAGGAAGGGGCTGTAAATGGGGATAAAGGGTTGTAAAATGTAACAAGTGTGGGATCGTTGGTGGGGAGCAAGCTAAGAGTTTGGATGTAGAACGGACATAGGTAGCTCCTGGTCAGCTCAGCTCATCTAAAGACAAGTTTTGCCTTAGCAAAGAGAAGGCATTTGTCTGTGCTACAGCTGTCAAGAGCCCTAGTCCCTGAGCGAGATGCACCGTTTGCAAAGACAGCAGGTGAGTACGTGAGCTGTGAGCATATTGGGTCGTCGCTCAAACATGGCAGGGTTAAGGTTGTGTGGGCTGTATCTTAAATCTGGATTTCCTGCTTTTCAGAGGTTTGAGATTTGCTGTACACAGCATTTTGGAAGGGTAGGAGATACTTTGAAAAGGTTTTTTGTCAGTGAATTTCCTAGTTTTTTGAAAAGGGAGAGAAATGTTAGGAGTTAGTGGCTATTCAGGCAGTTGTAGCTCTCACATAGATTTGTAGCTGATACACTTCTGGGGCTAGCTTATAACTAAAGCACCTAGATTTTATATACTGCTTTTCATCAGCAGATTTCAACAAACTTTAAATCATTATCCCCATTTTACAGAAGGGAAACTGAGGCACAGAGAGGCAAAATGACTTGCCCAAGGGCGTCCAGCAGACCAGTGGCAGAGTTGGGAATAGTGCCAGTCCAGTGATCTATCCTGTTGGGGAGTCCGTTATGCATTTCAGGCATGACCAACGCACTCACAGGAACACACGGAGACTGGAGTCTTCGGTTATGGGTAGCGTTTATTGTAGCAGAAGCTCAGCTACACCCTGCAGAAGCATAGCTGTACCGCTCATTTACCTCCCGCACATCCCGAGGAGTGAGCCCAGATATCCGTTTGCACCTCCCCTTTATTTTAACCAATAGCCCTCTCCCAACCCAGGCAGGCAGCACTGGCCTCGGTCTTGACCCAATAAGCGTCCTCTAATTCTCCGCCCCTGTTCACTGTTTATTCCTGACATGGCCTTTTTGCCTTATGGGGATTGGTTTTGAGTACTTGGGTTTGATCTTTTGCAGGTGTGCTTGCGTCACGGGACTTTCTGTGCTTGAGTCTGCCGGCCCTTACTAGGCAGACTTGAGCATTTAGCCGTTTCACCTGCAAGCTGTGGTTATGGGGCTTCCTGTTATGCGACTTCTGCTAGCAGCTTGCAAGCCAGCGTTTACTCTTTGCAGTTTACCAAGTCAGCCCCCCACATATCTAGTAGGCCACATAGTTGCTATGTGATTGCTCAGTGCTCCTCCCTTCTCCCCGTACATTTGGTTATAGTCAAATGGGGATAATGGTCACGCTTTGAAATGTTTGGCATCTGCAAATATTAATAGGGCCAATGGGAGAAAACTCAGACATGGTCTCTGTCCCCAATCCTGACACGTTTGTTCTATGTAACAACTTTATGTGAATGAGAGAGGACTTGTCTGTGTCTCTCCATCTCCACCCCCTCCCAAAACAAGTACTCCTCCATCACCACCATCAACATTTTCAGCTCAGCCTCCTCTTCCCAGCCCATTAGGTAGCACTGTAGAAGCCATTAGGATGTAAAAAGTTGCTCCTTGCTCTCGTTCCCTCTGCTGCTGCACACACATATCACACATTCATAATGATGAAGAGGACAAGCCAGTGATACAAAGCGATCTGGATCACTCTGTAAGCTGGGTGCAAGCAAACAACATGCATTTTAATACAGCCAAATAGAAATGTATTCATCTGGGAACCAAGAAGACAGGCCATGCTTACAGGCTGAGGGATTCTATCCTGGGAAGCAGTGACTCTGAAAAGATTTGAGGGTGTTGGTGGATAATTAACTGAACATGAGCTCCCAGAGTGATACTGTGGCCAAAAGGGGTAATGCGATGCTAGGATGAATAAACAGGGGAATCTCAAGTAGGAGTAGAGAGGTTATTTTATCTCTGTATTTGGCCCTGGTGCAACAACTGCTGAAATACAGTGTCCATTTCTGTTGTCCACAGTTTAAGAAGGATTTTGATAAATTGGGGAGGATTCAGAGAAGAGCCATGAGAATGATTAAAGGATTAGAAAACATGCCCTGTAGTGATAGACTCAAGGAGCTCAATCAATTTAGCTTAACAAAGAGAAGATTAAGGGACAACTTAATAACAGTCTATAAATACTTACACAGGGAACAAATATTTAATAATGGACTCTTCAATCTAACAGAGAAAGGTATAAAATGACCAATGCCTGAAAGTTGAAGCTAGACAAACTCAGACTGGAAATCAGGCATGAATTTTTAACAGTGAGAGTAATTGATTATAGGTACAATTTGCTAAATGTGATGTTGGGATCTCCAACAGTAGCAATCTTGAAATCAGGATTGGGTGTTTTTATAAGACATGCTCTAGTTCAACCAGGAATTATTTTGGGGAAGTTCTATGTCCTATGTGATATGGAAGGTCAGATTAAATTATCATGTATCCTTCTTCATCTTAGACTCTATGAATACATATGGCCCACTGGTCTAGATAATACTTAATCCTGCCATGAATGCAGGGTACTGGATTAGATGACCTCTTGAAATCTTATGAGTCTATGATAAACAGGACTCCCATACCAAAGGGGAGATGGGTCCATGACCACCAATGTCTTCTCCCCCAGAGAAAAAGACCTCTGTAAGGCTTCAGTCCATATTTAAAAGGAAGCTAAGGAAATCCCCATACAAAAATGTAATTAAGGTGAAGTTAAGTCTGAGAGCACATGTGAGTGGTCTGATTATTTCACACTTTTCAGTAATATTGGAATTGGGGAGAGGGGCGGGGTATATAAAATTCATAGCTCCTTTCCTTCATTTTGGCTGTAATGGAAAGATACACACGGAAAGAGTCTATAATTGGTTTTTACTTCTGTTCATGTTTCAGGGCCTGCAGTATTTCCAGTCCCCTAGTCTTCCTCTGACACAGACAAAGGACTACACAAAGAGATAGGTTTTCGGCAGTTTGGGGAGATTTCCCCATGCCTAGGGGGCAGCATGGGAAAAAGCACAGGGTGCTTGTGGGAGAAGCAGAGACACATGTAGTCAAGGCTGCCACCAGTAGCAGAGTGAAGATGGAGTTCAACAAACTAGTAGTTTATAGGTAGGATGGTTTTAAATTGTGTTGGGAATTAAGGGCAATGAATTTGTGTTTGCTGCATTGAGTGGTGGGTGAGCCAGTGGAGAGATGAAAAGTGGTAAGAGTGATGAGCTAGACAGATTATTTTAATAACAGTGTTTTGAATGAACTTCATAAGAACATAAGAACGGCCGTACTGGGTCATACCAGCCCAGTATCCTGTCTTCCAACAGTGGCCAATGCCAGGTGCCCCAGAGTGAGTGAATCTAAGAGATAATGATCAAGTGATTTCTCTCCTGCTATCTATCACCCCTCTCTGACAAACAGAGGCTAGAGACACCATTCCTTACCCATCCTGGCTAATAGCCATTAATTGACTTAACCTCCATGAATTTAACTTCATGGGGGCAATGCAGCAGAATTCAAGGCCAGGAAAGAGGAGGCTACAGTAGTCAAGACATGAGATGATGAAGTCCTGAACAAATGCCTTACAAGTTTGGACAGACAGAAGAGGCTGAATTTTTGAAATATTATATAGATAGAAACATCAGATTTGGACATGGCCTGGATGTGTGGATCCAGAGCAGTGATTTTCAGACTTTTTTTCATTTGTGGACACCTAAAAAAAATTTCAAATGGAGGAGCAGACCCCTTTTGAAATCTTAGACGTAGTCTGCAGACCACCAGGGGTCCGTGGACCACAGGTTGAAAACCACTGGTCTAGAGAGAGGGTGGGGTCAAAGATGATATCCAGACCATGGGCCTGAGCAATTGGGAGAATGGTGGTGTTATCCATGGTGACTGAGAAACTGGGGAGATGAGGATGCTTGAGATATGGGGGAAGCTCAAACATTCAGTTTTGGCCATGTTGAGCTTAAATTGCCAGCTGGCCATCCACAAAGAGATGTCAGAAAGATATGATGAGATGCAGGATTGGAGGGAGGGTCACAGGTGTTCATCTGAGAAATTGATTTGTGACTCATCTGCATAACTACAGATTCTAAGCCATGTTTGTGCATAGGCAGGAGTGGAGAGTGAATCACAGGTGGCAAATAGGTGGTTGGGATGCCAGGTTGTTGAATCAACTGGGAAGGAGAAGTAGAGTGTTTTAGCTGGGAAGCCAGCAGGACTGAATGAGGAGAAAAAACACATTTGTAGTGAGGGAAGTTGGCCTGGTCGGTTTCCACCAGAGACGCTCTGCAGCGTGAGAGCAGGAG
This sequence comes from Terrapene triunguis, assembly GCF_002925995.2. Classification (NCBI taxonomy): domain Eukaryota; kingdom Metazoa; phylum Chordata; order Testudines; family Emydidae; genus Terrapene; species Terrapene triunguis. The sequence goes on along the minus strand of NW_020664597.1, from coordinate 327,148 downwards.
CAGAGGAAGTGGATGTGAGGGGTGAGCAAGGACTTGGGGTTGGCAGGTCAGATCTTGCAATCTGGGGCAAAAGAGTCAAGTGTGGAGGAGAGTGAAGTACAGAGAGAGCCAACAACCCTTTCAATGGGTGAAAGGGAGGAGGATGCAGGAAGGAGGGGCTGAGAGCCGATGAGAAACCATAGACACTGATGGACTGGAAGTCAGGGAAGGACTGGGTGGTGATGCTTGAGGGTGAGGGGAAGATGGGCAATACTGAAATAGATGAAGGGGTGGTGAGAATGGGGGGAATTGAATGAGGGAAAGATTGGACACAGTGCAGTGCTTGCTGAAGACCAAGTCAAGTAAGTGGGTGGGTCAGCTTTTGTGGATCATAGATGATCATAATGGTCCCTTCTGACCTTAAAGTCTATGAGTCTATGAGTCTAAGTGGCTGTTTTGATGAGTGGTAGAGTTGAATGAGAATTGCAGGTAGTGGTGGATTAGCCACTAGGCCAATGGGGCCTGGAAGGGGTGAGGAGGGGCCCCCATTTGCTCTGGCCCGGGGCCTCAGAAAAGCGTAATCCACCACTGGTTGTAGGCTGAACAAGGAACTGAGAGCTTGGAGATGGGCAGCTTAAGCATGCGGTGGGTGATCAGCATGGAAGCTGTGGTCACTAAGGATGAGTGTGACAGACTGTTGATAGGAAGATGTTTTATGAGGAGCCATACCTGTGTATGCCTTTGTGCAGAGGAGGGCACAAAACCCTCAAGGTCTCTGCCGATCTGTCCTGGGGGAAAATTCCTTCCTGACCCCATGTATGGCCATCAGTTAGACTCTGAGCCTGAACCAGCCGGACACCTGAGAGAGAGAGAATGCTCGGTGCCACCTCAGAGCCCTGGCCCATCCTGTCGAGTGACCCATCTCTAGCTGTGGCCATCCCTGATGGTACAGACATAAACCAGAAGGGACCCGCAGGGCTGCTGAGCCCTGCTCCTCACTGTCACAAGCTGCCCCAACACACAATCCCCCTCATAAATTTGTCCTGCTCTCTCTTAAAACTAATTGTTTGCCTCCACAACTCCCATTGGGAGGTTGTTCTGGGAGCTCACCCCTCTGATGGTGAGAAACCTTCTAATTCCCAGCCTGAATATGTTCACGGCCACTTTATACCCATTTGTTCTTGTGCCAACATTGTCCTTACCTTAACCAACTCTTCTTCCTCCCTGTTGTTTACTCCTGATGTATTTATAGAGTGTAGTTAGAACCCCTCTCAGTCTTCTTTTTTCTAGGCTAAACAAGCCAAGCTCTTCCAGTCTCCTCTCATAAGCTAGTTCTCCACTCCCCTGATCCGCCTAGTAGCCATTCTCTGAGCCTGTTCCAGATTGAATTTATCTTTCTTGAACATGGGTGACCAGAATTGTACCCAGGATTCCAAACGAGGTTTCACCAGCGGCTTGTACAATGGTATTGATACTTCTCCATCTCCACTGGAAATGGCTCACCTATTCACAGCCACTTCACATCGGGGGCTCATTGTCATCCTGTGATTGACCCACACACCCAGGTCTCTCTCCTCCATCACTTCCAACTGATAAGCCCCCAGCTTATAGCACCTACGAGCCCCAGTCCTGGCCCAGGTCCCTGCTGTGCTTGGTGCTATAGAAACAGAACAGAAAGACAGTCTCTGCCCCAAAGAGCTGACAGTATAAGTATAAGACAAGAGACAATAGGTCGATACAGACAGATGAATAAGGCAGAGCAAGGAACCAATGAGACAATATTGTCTAAATAGACAGTACAGACAGACGGTGAGGGAAGGGGTCTTACACACCAGCAGAGTGAACAAAGAGCATGTTTTCCTTGGGGGGGTTAATCTAGGAGGGGGGCAGCTAAGTGTGAAGGGAAGAGGTGAAGGGGAGAGGGTAGAAGGGGCAGGTGTGAAGCCAAGGTGAAGAGACCATGAGGAAGGAGGGGGAGGGCTGAAGCAAACAGTCACTCAGCAAAGGGCAGAGCAAGTCGGAGAAATATTTGTAGGAGGGAATGTCCAGAGGTCCCTGCTTCGGATGCTCCTGTTCCAATGGTTAAAAGGTTACATAATGTCTCCACCCATGGTCTCAAGTTAGCAAGTTAACATTTAATTAATACTTTGATAAAATGTTATTAGTATAAAATATATATATTGAATTCTGATTTGGGGTCCATAGGAATGGAGCAACTCCTTTGATTGTCCAACAGGTACATTCCTAGGGGTTAAAGCAAAGAAACAGTGAAAGCATATGGAAATAGAGGTTGTCTCCTTTATGTCTTAAGGCAGGACATTGGTCCCTTGGAAGGGAGGTGGAAGGATGCCATATCATTATAGTGACATGTGCCAATTTTCATAAACTCAAGGTTGGATCTGTGGGAAGACTGTTTTCCCTTCAGGAGAAACACAATAGGAACAGGGATCCTTTGTTCAATTTGAAACATTGGATGAAACAATTATTCAGTTATTGCTTCAACATCTGGCATTTCTACTGACCAAGCATATCTTAGCAAAGGCAATGTTGTCTTGTTTATTCTGCTTTCTCTTAGCTAATCACTATTAGCTAGGCCTCTGGTCTCTTAACCAAACTCTGGACTTTGGGTCTGAAAAAAAGCTGGCCCAATCCATATACCAGGTTGTTATATAAAATGCACATGGATTTTAACCCTTCAGACAGAAAACCCACAAGATCGGCTTAAGAATCTCAGGATTTTTACAACTAATAAATTGGGGGTTATTTTTAGTTGCCTTCTGGGTTTTGAGCCTTTAGGGTACAATCTCCTCACATTTTCAAGCTTTTCTCTCCAACTTAATAAGAAACTGAGAGCCAGATGTATTCACATGACTCCATGAGCTGAGGCTTTACGGATAACACCAATTACCATGAGAGTCATGATAAAATCATAAAAGTTGGCCACACTGCTTACAATTCAATGTTCGACCTGAAACAAACATGGACAACAGTAAATAAATAAATAAAGAGACAGGCAAGAAACCAATATAGCACTTTTTAAAGTCTCATGAAATTTAAGCCAACGTCAGAAGTTTAGGGGGTCCGGCTTGTGATTTTTGAACTCCTCAGTCTTGGCTATATTGACTCTCTCCCCACACCCCATTCCTCCTTCTACCTGGAGAGGAAAGGGATGGCAAGCCGGGGAGTTGAGACTTGCTACTGCTCAGCATAGAGGACTCTGTCCACACTTGCAGCAGTGGGTAGCATACAGACACTGTAGCATGGGTGTGGCTAGCAGTGTGGATGGTGAGGCACACCTTAGGCAGGGAGAGTGCCCTACATGCCCGAACCCCAGTGTCTACACCCTACACAGCTCTCTACAGCGCTTGCCCTGCCTACGTTGCTCTTTTTAGCAGGGTAGGGTCCTGCTGCCTCCCCACTGCCGTACCCTTTCCCACCACAGAGAAAGGCTCTGGCAGTAGGGAATGGCTGTGGCAGGGGGAGGCAGCAGGAAAAGTTTCCAGCAGCAGGGAGCTGCCAGAGCTTTTCCCCACTGCCTCCTGCCGCTGGAGCCCTTCCCCGCAGCGTGTAGCTACACACCTCAGTGACAAGTGTGGACACGGCCTGCTTGTCACTGTGGGGTGTGGCTACATGTGGAGTGCTGTATTTTACATGCTACAGTAAGTGTAGACACAACCTTCATCTTTACTCACACTTGTACTGGAGAGCAGCAAATGTGCAGAGCCTGCTCTGCAGTGCCCAAGGGTGTGTATGGGTATTTGAATGCAGAGTATGTACATTTGATTTGACGGAGGGGAGGGGGGACCAACCCGTGTGTGCAGAGCATAGTGGATTAGCAGTCCATTACCGTCAGCACTCAGCCACCCAACAGAAGTCACTATACACATCGTGTACTATGTTATTATAGTAGCACTCTCCTGGAGCACTCCTGCTCCCCAGAATAGTACAGTCCTTTTATTCCACATCCTCAGTGACTGAGGACCATCTTTCTTCAACCAGAAGGATGCTCAGGCTCCTTTGAAAATCCCACCTGTAATATGCAGAGCCTCCACCTAGTGGCTGGGTGAATAAATAGACACACAGCCCTATGCCTGCTTGGGTATTAATACTGCTCATGCTCTAAAGGAGTCAAGGACCAGCTGGTTGCAAGAAGAAACTAAGGCTTTAGTCAAGAAAAGAATAGCATGAAGTTAACAGAAGGGGGATAGGCAGGAACCAGGGATAAAAGAAAAAGGCAGGGTAATGAGGGAACCCTATGCAAATGAATAACTAACTCCACAACAGTAGTCAAACCCTCCCTCCTGCAAATATTCATGCCCCCATATAGATAATTAAGTGCAAGCAGAACCCCACAAGAAGAATGCAAAAGAGACAGGTATCACGCCCGAGTCTAGCCCCAAATCTGAGATGGTCAGTGTGTGCACTGGAGCTCTCAGAGCTGACCACAGATTCAAGTTTGCAGTTAGTGCTCAAATACCTGTAGCAGGCATGACTGGCATGTGCGTGTTCTTGATGCCTATCCTCGTCTCCATATTAACATTCCCCTATCTGGGTGTGTGGCTTAACCCAGTCCCCCAGGCCAAGTCATTCCTCACTCCAAACCCTCTCCAAGCTAAACCATTGTGTAATAGGATACTTTGTTGTGTCATAAAGAAGGTGCTTATGTTGCTGAAACCTTGGCCATCCTTCAGCTTCCCGTCCTTGGCAGGAGTGTTCCCCCTCCACCCCGCTGAGCTCCCTTAGTGTTTGTTATTTTCCTAGGGCTCACTCCGGCCAGTAGCCCAGAGTTGCTTTGTTGCCTTCTGGCCACCTTCTCGTTACTTCCAGAGTGGATTCCCTTAAACTACCCATCCTGCTCAACAGCCTTTTACCTGCACTTTGTGCAACACTCCAAATCTCTGCTGTGCTGAATCCAGCCCTATTGGAGGAGTGGTGAAGAGCAGTGAGGAGAGAAATAATACAAAGGGATCCAGAGAGATTCTAACCGAAAATGAGAAATGAGACATCTTGAGAAAAGCAGTTAATGCATCTCTGGAAAATAATCCAAACTACAGACTGAGTGGAAGGGAGAAACTTGGGAAGCATTCTACTAAAAGAAACGTAGGAGTGGGAACTACAGAGGCCAGAAAGGCCAGAAAGGCAGATACAAAGGCATCTCATGAGAGAACACTGAAAAACAGCCCTAATATATGGCTCTGTTGATACTGCGCCATCAATATTGCATTTAATTCTGGGCACCACCTTTCCAAAGAGCTATTGACAAAATGAAGAGAGTTCAGAGAAGCGCAAAAATTATCGGAGGGCTGAAGGGATTGGGGAAGATTAAAAGAGCTATATATGTATGGCTAAGCTACAGCACAACTAAGGGCAGAAAATAACTGTCTAGCACTATCTGAGTGTTTTAACACCAAGAAGGGAGACATTATTTATGGTGGTACAAGGGGGTATAACAGCAGTAACAGAATAAAGCTACACCAAGAGAAAACTTAGGTTGGACATGAAGAAAAATTTCCTGAGCGTGAGATATATTTTACTAGACTGCAAACTATTCTCCCCAAGGGAAGAGATGGGAACCCTGCCACTTGGGACATTTAAAACTAGACTGAAAAACTTCCTTTAAATGTCCTTTCTGGAACAACTCTGCATTCATAGGGAGATAAAGTGGGCGATGCCCTTGTCCATCTCTAACTTCTATGACTTTACAGCTGGAGGGGTTTAAATCGCCCTGAAGCATGCCTGAACACTGGACACCTGCAGACTCTGAGGGCCAGGATGTTTCTGTGGTTTATATGACGGTTACTAGCACATGGTCTGATAGAACACACACATGCAACCCCACATTAACTGTAGTTTCAATCAGGTTAGGAGACATCAGAATCTAATCTGGTCTAGAAAAGATTTTGAAACCTGATATAGAAAAGCTGTCATCTCCCTGCCTATCACTGGGCCTGCAGGCATGGTAGAGCTACCTTCTCTGCTGGCTAAACATATAGAGAAATAGCAGCCTGTTACTTGGGTTTTCTCCCTCGGACTCGAGCATTTTCACAATTTTTTTCCCTTTAAACATATCACAGGAGTTTAAAACAAATTCGCCCTCCCCCATACACATACACACACCTTTGTGCTGCTTTCTCCACCTGAGGAACAACAGTGTCTCTTCCTGCAGATCTGACCAACTTCTCCACTGTTCTTCCAAGCTGCGGCTGCTGCTGCTTTACCAGGGAAGAGGATGTTCTCTTCTGGCGTCTGTTGAATAAGCTCAGTCAGAGAAAAAGTTCAGTTTCACTATGAGTATGTGCTGGGGGTGGGGAGAAAGGAGGCGGGGTTAGTAATCAGCCAATTGCCTTTGCCAAAAAGCCTCTCAGAGTTTTACAGACACTGAGCGATGTTCCTCTGTTTTAGAGAGGAAGAAAGCATCCCATAAGCATTCAAAAAATGATCCCGCTGTCCAATCGAGTCCTCTGTCCCACTGTCAGTGGATAGATCAGGGAAATCACTATTTTTATAAAGATCGTCCATCTTCTTTAGCCCAGCAGCTCCAAACCACTGATCCACTTCTCAGTACCAGTGTTTCTGGCACTTAGTACTCTAGGTTCTCCTCACCCAATGCCTCACCTTAAGGGTGGACGTCTGTGTTTAGCTCCAGTGCACCCCCACTGCCACCTGCTATTCCAAGCTCTGCGCGCTAAACTGCCAGAGAGCTCAGGTTTCTCCAAACTCGAGCGCCCTGATCTTGAGCAGCCAAATCTCGACGGCAGGTTGGAGCACAAACACAAGAATGAGAGGCAGTCAGCACTGGCTAAGACAGCCATATATCATGGAAAGCATTCGGCTTCAGCTGCCAGTCATTGGATCTCATTCTGCCTTTGTCTACTAGATCAAAGATCCATCTACTATCAGAAATCGTCTCCCCAGGAAGGTACTTACACACCACGATAAAGCTGCCTCAGCCGTCCCTTTGCTAAACTCAATAGATTGAGTCCCCTCAGTCATTCCCTGTAAGGCAGGCTTTCCAAACTTTGATCATGGTTGTAGCTCTTTTCTGAACGGTTTCCAGTTTTACAACATCCTTTTTAAAGTGTGGATTCCATAATGAGACACAGTCTCCATGAATGGTCTCACTAATTTTGTATACAGAGGTAATGCAGCCTCCCCAATCCTTCTTGATAATTCTTTGCTCGTACATCCAAGGACCAGTTTAGCCCTCCTAGCTACAGCATTGCCCGGGGAGCTCATGTTCAGTTAGGGGTCATGGTCAGAACTAAGTTCTTTTCAGATTCACGGCGGTCCAGGATCTAGTGTCCTATCCTGAAAGTAGGTCCCTATAGAGTTTGTTCCTAAAAGGCTTGAGCCCCTATTGTTTGAGCTAAAGGCCCAGCTCTGAAGTAACCACAACTTTCACAAGCTACCAAGTTCAAGCTATTGTGGGATCTCATGAACTCCAGTCTCATAGACTCATAGACTTTAAGGTCAGAAGGGACCATTATGATCATCTAGTCTGACCTCCCGCATGATGCAGGCCACAAAAGCTGACCCACCCACTCCTGGAATAATTCTCTCCCTTGACTCAGCTGTTGAAGTCCCCAAATCATGATTTAAAGACTTCAAGTCGCAGAGAATCCTCCAGCAAGCGACCCCTGCCCCATGCTGCGGAGGAAGGCGAAAAACCTCCAGGGCCTCTGCCAATCTACCCTGGAGGAAAATTCCTTCCCGACCCCAAATATGGCGATCAGCTGAACCCCGAGCATGCGGGCAAGATTCTCCAGCCAGACCCTCCGGAAAAAGTTCTCTGTAGTAACTTTTAATATCCCATCATTGACCATTGTTACTAATTACCAGTGATGGCACGTTATTGACCTATTGACTAAAATCACGTTATCCCATCAAACCATCTCCTCCATAAACTTATCAAGCTTAATCTTAAAGCCAGAGAGGTCTTTCGCCCCCACTGTTTCCCTCGGAAGGCTGTTCCAGAACTTCACCCCTCTGATGGTTAGAAACCTTCATCTAATTTCAAGCCTAAACTTCCCGACGGCCAGTTTATATCCTTTTGTTCTCGTGTCCACATTAGTACTGAGCTGAAATAATTCATCTCCCTCCCTGGTATTTATCCCTCTGATATATTTATAGAGAGCAATCATATCCCCCCTCAGCCTTCTTTTGGTTAAGGTAAACAAACCGAGCTCCTCGAGTCCTTTCATACGACAGGTTTTCCATTCCTCGGATCATCCTAGTGGCCCTTCTCTGTACCCGTTCCAGTTTGAATTCATCCTTTTTAAACATGGGAGACCAGAACTGCACACAGTACTCCAAATGAGGTCTCACCAGTGCCTTGTATAACGGAACCAGCACCTCCTTATCCCTACTAGAAATACCTCGCCTAATGCATCCCAAGACCACATTAGCTTTTTTCACGGCCACGTCACATTGCTGACTCATAGTCATCCTGCGATCAACCAGGACTCCAAGGTCCTTCTCCTCTTCCGTTACTTCCAACCGATGCGTCCCCAGCTTATAACTAAAATTCTTGTTAGTCATCCCTAAATGCATAACTTTGCAGAGGTGAGGCTGCGTTTCACTGAGGGTGGGAAGGTTTCAGCAGCAGAGGCCCGTCAGGGGGCCTGTCAGGTGCAGGGCTCAGGACCATTGGGCTGTGGTCTGGTTAAAGCTCCTATTACGTGTGACAATGACTCTGACCTAAAATTCCTGCAGAACCAAGTTAGAGCCACCAAAGAGACAGGTCCTGAACTGACTAGAAACAAACCACACACTCCTGGCCTGGGCAGGAACGAAGGAGCTGGGCTCTCTCTCACCCCCTCCCCCCCCCCTACATGGTCTCTCTCTCTCTCTCTCTCTCTCTCTCTCTCTCTCACACACAAACACACACCCCCTACATGGGCTCTCTTTCTCTCACATACTCGCGCATGCACACACACACACACACACACACACACCCTACATGGGCTCTCTTTCTCTCTCACATACGCGCATGCACACACACACACACACACACACTCCCTACATGTTCTGCAAAATCTGCAGCTAGAGACAGGAAGGGAAAGAGAAACTAGTCTGAGTGTGGGACACAGAGAGAC
>NW_020664597.1:266970-278074 GCF_002925995.2 Terrapene triunguis | reverse complement strand
ACCCGAGCCTCTTAACCCTTTACAGGTAAAAGGATTTGGAGTCTCTGGCTAGGAGGGATTCCATAGCACTGTACACAGGAGAGCTGGCACCCTTCCCTTTATAGTTATGACAGGTACCAATAGGAAATGGCTACTAATATGACCCAAGGACAATACTGTCAATGACCAAGTCACAGGGGCTCCTGCCTAATGGTTGGAGCAGGAGTCTGGCCTACCAGTTAGGCTGAACTCGGAAGGGGCAGGTTCTGAAGGGCTCAGAGCTGGGTGTCAGAAGCCAAAGACTAAGCCAAAGAGTGAGCTGGAGTCTCAGGCTAGGTCTACACTACGGGGGGGGGGGGTGTCGACCTAAGATACGCAACTTCAGCTACGTGAATAGCGGCTGAAGTTGCGTATTTTAGGTCGACTTACCTGGCTGTGAGGACGGCGGCGAGTCGACCGCTGCCGCGCCGCCGTCGACTCCGCTTCCGCCTCTTACCGCGGTGGATTTCCGGAGTCAACGGCAGAGCCATCGGGGATCGATTTTATCGCGTCTTCACTAGACGCGATAAGTCGATCCCCAATAGATCGATTGCTACCCGCCGATCCGGCGGATAGTGAAGACGTGCCCTCAGTCAGGTGTAGCCAAGAGTTGGAGCTGGGAGTCCAAAGCCAGGACAGGGACAGCTGCAAACAAACACTGCACTGAGCAGCTGGTGCTTTGCCGGTGCTGCTGGATTTATAAGCCAGGCTGTCGGCCCTGCAATCAGCCAGGCGCTGCGGTTAATCAGGGAGTGCCAGGGCAGTGCAGCTAGGCTATTAGTTGCCTCGCTGCCGTAAGTGCAGGGGACTGGACTAGATCAGTGGTTCTCAGCCAGGGGTCTGCGAACAGGTTTTAGGGGAGCTGCCAAGCAGGGCCAGCATTAGACTCACTGGGGCCCAGGAGAGAAAGCCGAAGCCCTGGGCTCTGAGCCCTGCCATCCAGGGCTGAAGCCGAAGCCTGAGCCACTTAGCTTTGTGGGGCCCCCTGTGGCGTGGGGCTCCAGGCAATAGCCCTGCTTGCTACTCCCTAACACTGGCCCTGCCTTTTATATGCAGAAAACCAGTTGTTGTGACACAGGTGGGCTGTGGAGCTTTTATAGCATGTTGGGGGGGGCCTCAGAAAGAAAAAGGTTGAGAACCCCTGGACTAGATGACCTCTTGAGGACTCTTCCAGTCCTACACTTCTATGATTCTATGACACCCAGGAGACAGAGAAATTCCTGCTAGAAGCCAGACATGAACTGTGACCCATGATCAGACACTACACTCGCTGGTAACCCCTGGAGGTGGAAGATGTTATCCACAAAAAGGCGGGGTGTCTCTAAAGCAGCGGGGAGAGTATGACATGGGACAACGTGGCTTAGAAATAGAGGGAGCAGGACAGAGGGGAATAAAGGAGGGGGGATTGACATTACAGCATCAGAGGTGGAAGCCAAACTTGACCAGCTAAACGGGACTAAATCGGGCGGACCGGATGATCTTCATCCTAGAATATTGAAGGAACTGGCGCAAGAAATTGCAAGCCCCTTAGCGATAATTTGTAATGAATCTGTAAACTCGGGGGTGGTACCGTTGGACTGGAAAATAGCTAATGTGGTTCCTATTTTCAAGAAGGGGAAAAAAAGTGACCCGGGTAACTACAGGCCTGTTAGTTTAACATCTGTAGTATGCAAGGTCTTGGAAAAAATTTTGAAGGAGAAAGTAGTTAAGGACCTTGAGGTGAATGGCAATTGGGACAAATTACAACATGGGTTTACGAAAGGCAGATCATGCCAAACCAACCTGATCTCCTTCTTTGAGAAAGTAACAGACCTTCTAGATAAAGGAAATGCGGTGGATCTAATATACCTCGATTTTAGTAAAGTGTTTGATACGGTACCGCATGAGGAATTATTGGTTAAATTGGAAAAGATGGGGATCGATATGAAAATCCAGAGGTGGATAAAGAACTGGTTAAAGGGTAGACTGCAGCGGGTAGTACTGAAAGGTGAACTGTCAAGTTGGAGGGAGGTCACCAGTGGGGTTCCTCAAGGTTCGGTTTTGGGTCCGATTTTATTTAATCTATTTATTACTGACCTCGGAACTGAATGTAGGAGTGGGCTGATGAAGTTTGCGGATGACACAAAGTTGGGAGGCATTGCCAATTCGGAGAAGGATCGGGATATTCTGCAGGGAGACTTGGATGACCTTGTAAATTGGAGTAATAATAATAGGATGAGATTTAATAGTGAGAAGTGTAAGGTAATGCATTTAGGGATGACTAACAAGAATTTTAGTTATAAGCTGGGGAGGCATCGGTTGGAAGTGACAGAGGAGGAGAAGGACCTCGGAGTCCTGGTTGATCGCAGGATGACTATGAGTCGGCAATGTGACGTGGCTGTGAAAAAAGCTAATGCGATCTTGGGATGCATTAGGCGAGGTATTTCTAGTAAGGATAAAGAGGTGCTGCTTCCGTTATACAAGGCGCTGGTGAGACCTCATTTGGAGTGCTGTGTGCAGTTCTGGTCTCCTATGTTTAAAAGGGATGAACTCAAACTGGAACGGGTACAGAGAAGGGCCACTAGGATGATCCGAGGAATGGAAAACCTTTCCTATGAAAGGAGACTCGAGGAGCTCGGTTTGTTTAGCCTAACCAAAAGAAGGCTGAGGGGGGATATGATTGCTCTCTTTAAATATATCAGAGGGATAAATACCAGGGAGGGAGAGGAATTATTTCAGCTCAGTACTAATGTGGACACGAGAACAAATGGATATAAACTGGCCGTGGGGAAGTTTAGGCTTGAAATTAGACGAAGGTTTCTAACCGTCAGAGGGGTGAAATTTTGGAACAGCCTTCCGAGGGAAACGGTGGGGGCAAAAGACCTCTCTGGCTTCAAGATTAGGCTAGATAAGTTTATGGAGGGAATGGTTTGATGGGATAACGTGATTTTAATCAATTAGGCAATAACGTGCCATCGCTGGTAAAATGAGGGTCCGGCTGGAGAATCTTGCCTGTATGCTCGGGGTTCTACTGATCGCCATATTTGGGGTCGGGAAGGAATTTTCCTCCAGGGTAGATTGGCAGAGGCCCTGGAGGTTTTTCGCCTTCCTCCGCAGCATAGGGCAGGGGTCGCAAGCTGGAGGATTCTCTGCCACTTGAAGTCTTTAAATCACGATCTGGAGACTTCAACAGCTGAGTTAAGGGAAAGTGGGTGGGTCAGCTTTTGTGGCCTGCATCATGCGGGAGGTCAGACTAGATGACCATAATGGTCCCTTCTGACCTTAAAGTCTATGAGTCTATGAGTCTAACTTTATTAGAAGGTCCATCATGACAAGAATTACAGTGTGCCCCCCAGGGTGGCAGTTCCACAATAAAGTCCACAGAGATGGTGCACTAAGGCAGAGTGGGCAAAGGCTGGAGGAAGCCGAACAGTCTCATGTATGTGTGGGAGTGGTGGTAGGGGTGGTGGTCTTGGTCCTGGCACAGAGATTTTAGGACTTTACATAAGTCACTATGGAAGCACATAGGGCCAGTCACCAGAAGCTCTTAGGTGCTAGATGTTCAGTTTTCAAGGGGCCAAAGTGCCCTGATTTAGTTGGGGATTGGTCCTGCTATGAACAGGGGGTTGGACTAGTTGCCTCCTGAGGTCCCTTCCAGGCCTGATATTCTATGATTCTAAGTGATTTTGCTCTGTTCACAGCACCAATAAGACTGCTGCTAGGGTACTGTTGTAAGCAGGGTCTGAATGGGCTCTCCCCTGCCCTCTAGTGATGAGCTGGGAGGAAAAGAATTCAGGACCAGACTGTGTTTGCAGAGACACAGCCGCTCTGTCTAAGGGTATGTCTACACTACGGGATTAATCCGAATTTAGATAATTCGAATTTGGGAAACAGGTTGTATAAATTCGATTGTGCGCGGCCACACTAAGCACATTAATTCGGTTTTTAACCACATTAATTCGGTGGTGTGCGGCCACACTACCCCATTAATTTAACCACATTAATTCGGTGGTGTGCGGCCACACTAACCCTAATTCGAATTAACAAAATCGATTTTGGCTCTACTCCGCTCGTCGAGGTGGGGTACAGAAATCGATTTTAAGTGCCCTTTAATTCGAATTAACTGGCTCTGTAGTGTGGACGGGTGAAGGGTTAATTCGGATTAACGCAGCTAAATCCGAATTAAAGTCGTAGTGTAGACCAGGCCTAAGTCTCACTAATCCCTTTCTCCTGGGATAAGCCTTGTCTTGCCTGATCCAACTGCTCTATTTTCCTCTTCAGTTTCCTCCCTAAAATGTTACCTGTAATATATACACAATCCATTGCTATTTCCTTCAACTTCTGAGGTTTTCCTCTTTAATTTTTCTCTTTCTCAAAATGGAACCCTTCCATTCCATGGACCCGGGGGGGGTCTGTGGGGGTTTGATTATTCAGCATTTTTGCTGACAGGTTTCACTGTAGTTCTGCACAAAGGCCTCAAAGTGGTGTCTGTGGGGGCCATTAGGGCAACTGCCTGAATTGGCACCAAGACACTGAGACGAGGGGCGGCAATCAAGGTAACTCCACAAAGTTTTCCTTTATCTTCCATCGATGGTGCAGTCCAGAGGAGCCTAATAGTTTGGGGGAGCTTATTAGCGACGATGAACTGTCTGACTCACTCTGCCGAGCCTGACAGGGTCTGCTGCCTATACATGAGTGCTGGGTCCCTGTAGCAATGGGAAGACTCACCGGCGCCTCCTGCTGGTCGTCTAGGAAATAGCTCTTTTTTCACCTCGGACCGCCCCCTTCTGGCCGGTGTCTCGCCTGCCTCAGGCCCTGTGTCCCTCCCTGACCCCGGTGCCCCTTTACCTAGGGGTTCTGCCCCAGCAGTACCCCCACACTCTGGGTCTCTCCTCCCAGGGGAACCCCCAACCCTCTAAGCCCACCTTGCCTCAGTGGCTACTGCCAGTCACCATCTAGCCCCCTTTCCGTGGGGCAGACTGCAGTCTGTATTGGCCACTCATCATTGGCAAGGGGGTTGGACCAGCTGCCTTTGCTGGGCCCTGATTGAGCTGGCCATACCTGTGGTCAGCTACTCACCCAGCTGCTTTCACTCCTTTTCCCAGTCATAGCCCTCTCCAGGGCTGTTTTTAACCCCTGTTCTGCGGGAATGGGGAAGCCACCCCACTACACACCCTCCCCCTTAAGACCACACGGGGGAGTGTCTCTATCTCCCCAGCTTCCCTCTCAGCTGGGCCCGCAGCAGGTCTCTCTCCTGCTGCAGTTTTTCTATTAAGAGGAGCCACCTGCTTCCCTCTTCTGCAGTCTGTGTCCCCACTGTAGCCTGTCCCGTTCCTGTGTGGGTTCCCCTGTCCATCTGGGTCCCCACTGTAGATCGTCCTGCTCCCACGTAAGTTCCCTGGTTTAGCTTTGGCCTCTCTGCCCCAGCCCCTTTCTCTCTGGGAGTCTTGGTCCACACTGCCACTTCCCTTTGGTCAGTCTCAGACCGAGCCTGATCCTCCGGCCTCCCACTCCTTCTCTGGGGGCAAGGCCGTCTTACCTCCCCCCCCCTTGTGGCAGAGGAAGCACCTCCAGTGCCTTCCTTTGGCTACTCGGGGCTAGCCTGGGCCCTGCGAGTCCCATAGGGGCACTTCCTCCTTATGTGCCCGGGCTCCTTACAGGCCCAACAAGTTCATGCCCCTCCTGTTGCTCTCACAGAGTGTGTATTTTCTGGGGGGGGCCCTTCTTGCTCCATCCCAGTAGGGGCACTCCCTTCTCAAGTGTCCCTGTCGCCCACAAGCAAAACAGTCTTTAGGCCCCGGCATCGGCCTCCAGCCGCAGGTGCCTGGCCCCCGATGAGGTCCATGTGCCCTCCCCCGCAGCAGCTGAAGCAGTCCCGCTTGCTGCTCGGCGAGCCGGGACACACAGGCTCTCCAATAACACATCTACTTCTTCATAGTATACATGACAATATTCATTAAAACATTACATAGAGCCAATAACATAATCATCTCTAAGTTTAACAGGCAGTGCACCCTTAGTAGTTCTCTGGGACCTTCTTAGGACTGATGGTTCATTACCCATTTTTCTATTCCTCTGTCCCAGGGAAACACCAGGTCAATTTGAGGGATCTGGCCATTTTTGTAAGGGTTTGGATTTGCCCCATTGGTTTCAGTGTCCTCTGGAAATGCTCCTCTATGCCTCCTATGAGCCCTGGTCTGACTAAAAGTCCAACAATTTAGCTGGTCCCTATGTACTACTCTCTCAGGTACAACTTGTTCAGGCTGGATAGTGTAAACCGACAGTTCAGGATTGTTATGGGTGACCACAGTGTGGGGATTTGGCTCCCATTTGTCCTGTATTTTGTTATGTCTCCGGCGTCCATGGCTACAAACTGGTACACAGTCACCAGGTCGGATGAGAGCCCCATGGACTAGCGATCATAAGTCCTTTTCCAACTTTGGGCTGTGTCTTTAGTTGTACTGAGAGCAACCTCGCTGGCTGTCTTTGGCCTGTCATGGACACCTTTGAGCCAGTCATTGAAACTGGTCACCTCATCCTTAGAAAAGGCTTCTTGATGCTTCTCTGGCAACGCCCTTAAGTTACCCTTTGAGCACTGCTGGAACTGGAACTGGCAGTCTCCCACCACATCTTTCTTGAGGAAAGGTAACTCGTCCTCCCCTCACCTGTGGAACCCCCTCCTCAGGCCGGTTCTGTTTTGAGGATGCAACTCCACAGCCTTCAAACTTGTACTCTTCCTTTGATGGCATTAGTTGGTACATTGGCTGGTTGGAGCCCATTAGGTAGGTTTACCCCAGATGTAGACTCTACAAGAGCTCGAGATCTATCGGTATTTCCTGGTACCCAGCAGCGTTCATCAAGGATCTTCCCTCTCCAAGGAGGAATAACAGTCTTCTGTTTTCTGCCCACTTTAACATTTCCAATCTGCCCCGCAGGGCCCAGTGAAGGGTTTTGTCTCTCCGCTCGAGCCAGTACTCTACTCAGCACAGCGTTCTTCTTAGCGTGCCCATGACGGTCCATCCCCCGGTTCCTTCTACTGGCAACAGTAGCTTCTTCAGCTCACTAATGATGTTCATCCCTAGAATCCCTGGGACTCCTTCTCCCACATAGCTCCCTTCAGAGGCTTCGTCTTTCAGGATGAAGATGCATTTCCCTGGCAGTGCCTGGCCCATATAGTCTATGTCTGCTTCGAGGCATCCCACCACTGGGATTGCCAGTCCATTAACTGCTGTTAGATGTACAAACCATGTGCTGTGCATGGTCAGCTCCTTGTCCTTCAAATATTTTTGAAAATGTGACTCAGTAATGGTGGTGACTTCTGAGCCAGTATCTAGCAAACATCTGGTCTTCACCCCTGCTATACATACTTCAGCAGTTACACAGTCTCCAAATGCTCGCTTGCAGAAGTCGCTAGATACGCTGGCGCTGCCCACGTTCCTCTCAACACTGTATGCAGAGTGATTTTCCACCAAGTACAGGCCCAGGAATCCTTCTGCCACTGCTTGGCCTTCTACTGTAGATGGACCACTTGCTCCTGGTGCCCCATTGGTTTCCAGTGCTTGGGACTCTGCTCTCCTTCTCCGACATTCTCGGCTAGTATGTCCTGGCCTTTCACAAGTGTTAGAAATGTACCTTCCCAGCTCATCCTTCAGT
This sequence comes from Terrapene triunguis, assembly GCF_002925995.2. Classification (NCBI taxonomy): domain Eukaryota; kingdom Metazoa; phylum Chordata; order Testudines; family Emydidae; genus Terrapene; species Terrapene triunguis. Next base: position 270,424 of record NW_020664597.1, on the reverse strand, counting down.
GGGGATCTTTGGGATCCCAATCTCCTTGAATACTTTGGCATACTAATGGGATTTTTTTCTTTCAACTCAGTCATCACTTTCAGCATCTCCTCCTGTTGGACCGCCAGTTTTTGGACAGCTTCACTTAAGCTTTCCAATGTTAACTGTGTTTGGGGCAGGGCCTTTTCCCCAGCAGTTGCATTCACTAGGCCCCCACTTCTTGTCCAGGGGTTAGGCTTGGCCGTCTCTGCCACAGGAACTTCCTCTTCTTCCGACCACACAATGGCAGCCTGCATGAGTTCATGGAACTTCTTATTGGGATTTTCCTTAAACCTCCTTTTCATTTCAAGGCGGAGGGAGTCGTCCTGGAGCCCCAGCACCAACTGCTCTTTCAGAACCATATCTGGGTCTGGAACTTGTCGAGGGTCTCGCTGCTCCACTTTGCTCAGTCTCTCCTGGAGGTCATAGGCGTATGCCCGGAAAGTTTCACCAGGCTCCTGCTTTCTCTCAAATAACTCCTTTAGTCGGGTTCCAATAAGTACCTTGTCTCCATACACTTCTAGGGGGAGTTCAAATACCTTTTCCACATCTTTCTTGTCCACCATTGCCATGAACTTTACTGTGGCCTTGGCCTGGTCCTTGAGGTGTTCCTCTATGAGTCCACACTATCTTCTTCAGGTACTCTTAACACACGCAGAGCCGCCTTCACATACTTGACCCACTCCTCTACCATAATGTCTTCCAGTCTTGTCGGGAAGCCACCAAACTCCATGACCTTCTGCTCCCATGGGACGTAAATAGTAGGGGATTTCTTAGTGTCTGCTGCCTGTTGGTCTATTACTGCCGTAGCCAGTGATGAGGCTTCTCCCTGTTTTGTTCTAGCTTGTAATGCCTCAGCTTGGTCTGATAATCTGCGCTGAAGTTCAGCAAACTGGGTTCATAGTTCTTCAATTCCAGCCATGGTAGGGTTCTCGACCAGACCTGGACAGTGCTACCAGAACTCAACCAGTAAACCAGTGGGGTGGACCCTGTGGATAGGATCCTGTTGTGACACCAATTATGTAAGCGAGAGAACGGTCCCATTATTGTGGGGAACTTTCCTGGCTTCTGCACTACCCCGGTGGAATTGGCTAGTGAAAGGATCTGAGTCCTCGCTCCCAACTCCTTTACCCAGAGGCCTGCCTGACCTCGAGGGCTTCCCTCCCACTCTCCCATGTGGCAGAGTCCTTGTTATCCCAACAAGGCTGGGCCCAGGATTCCTGGGGGGTCGACCCCTAACCTTGCTGTGGTCACTTAGGGCAGGGGCTAGGGCGTCCCCACTCTGGGGTGCTCTCTCTGCACTGGGCACCTCTCTGACCCACTGATCATTCCATACAGTTCAAAGCAAATACAATTTATTAAACAGAAATTGATCAAAATAATAAGGAAAAAATGGGAAAAGTGAAAGGAAAACACGTCACCCTGCTCTGTGGCCCGGGAATGTCACAACCAGCTTCTCTGTGACACAAGGGAAGCTCAGTCTGTTCCTCACACATCCCAGACCTCCTGCCCAGGCCCTGGCTGTGCTGCAAGGATGCTGCAGGTCGGACACTTGCTCTGGCAGGGGCCACACGCCTTCAGGCTCTGGGTGGCAGGACCCTTCTCCCCAGCGTCACCCTGTCGGGGTTACGATCCCCCTCCATGTCTGGCCTACAGGGCCCCTTGACTGGGGTGGGGCATCTCCCTGCGCTGGGCCCCCTGCCCAGGGTTTCCCTCGCTCCCCCCAGCTGCTCACCGCACCCGGCTCCAGATGGCTCCAGCCCCAGCGACATCGCTCTGCCTCAGCACAGCTGCTGCTCGGCCTCCAGCTCCCTGGGCTGCTGCTCTGGCCCCTCTGGCTCTGGTTGCTGCAGCTCTGCCCCAGGTTTGTTTCTAAAAAACTGCTAGGCATGTCACTTCACATGTCATGATAACTGTGCATATGCTGATGATAAAGAAAAGGACAAATGTTGGGTTATGAAGGATTCTGGAAAGTTCATAATTTGCCCCGCTAAATGTGCATGGAACATTCACTTCAATCAAAAGTACAAGTGGGGATATGAAGTCAAAAAAGAGAAAAATACCTAATTCAGACCTGCAGGAAAAGTACGAAAAGGCCTCTGATGAGGTGATGATGACAGAGAAGGTTATTGAGGGGTGTCATAACTATAAAGGGAAGGGTAACAGCTCTCCTGTGTACAGTACTATAAAATCCCTCCTGGCCAGAGACTCCAAAATCCTTTTACCTCTAAAGGGTTAAGAAGCTCGGGTAACCTGGCTGACACCTGACCCAAAGGACCAATAAGGGGACAAGATACTTTCAAATCTTGGGGGTGGGGGGGAAGGCTTTTGTTTGTGCTCTTTGTTTGGGGGTTGTTCGCTCTTGGGACTGAGAGGGACCAGGCATCAATCCAGGTTCTCCCCATCTTTCTGAACAAGTCTCTCATATTTCAAACTTGTAAGTAAACAGCCAGGCAAGGCGTGTTAGTTTACCTTTGTTTTCTCAACTTGTAAATGTACCTTTTACTGGAGTACCTTTTACAGTTTGCTGTACTTTGAACCTAAGGCTAGAGGGGGGTCCTCTGAGCTCTTTAAGTTTGATTACCCTGTAAAGTTATTTTCCATCCTGATTTTACAGAGATGATTTTTACCTTTTTCTTTAATTAAAAGCCTTCTTTTTAAGAACCTGATTGATTTTTTCCTTGTTTTTAGATCCAAGGGGGTTGGATCTTGATCCACCAGGAATTGGTGGGAGGAAGGAGGGGGGATGGTTAATTTCTCCTTGTTTTAAGATCCAAGGGGTTTGGATCTGTATTCACCAGGGAATTGGTGAAGAGTTTCTCAAGGCTTCCCAGGGAAGGGAATTAGCTTTGGGAATGGTGGCAGTGGACCAGATCTAAGCTGGTAGTTAAGCTTAGAAGTTTTCATGCAGGCCCCCACATTTGTACCCTAAAGTTCAGAGTGGGGAAGCAGCCTTGACATGGTGGCAGAGCAGTGGGATCATTTTAAACCAAAAGCCAGTAAGATTTTTTCCCCCTCCTTTTTAGCTGCTTGGAAAGCAGAGCTGAAGGTAGATGCATATCTTATCTCTCCTTGCCTGAAGGCAGAGGTGTTAAGTTTTTTTTAACAAGGGTCTTTGTTAAGAGAAGGGTTCAATCAATGAGCAAACAGCTGGTAAAAGGAATTTACAAGCTGAATTGTTTTTTTTTCTTTCTACTCGGGGATAGCCTCACGCTGGAGGCTGCAGGATTGGGGGAGGGCATTGAAGCTGAACTGGGAAGCGTGGGAGTTGTTGCAGGAAGAGGAGCAGCAGTGCAAGTAAGTGGGTCTGCTCCGTGCCAGCAAGCGATTTATAGCCGGTATGGGGTAGGGGAAAGACACCGTACCGCCCCCAGCCCCTCCACAGAGCCGCCTCTCAGGAGAACAGGGCTGGGAGCGTTACGGCAGCCGGAGGAGC